>NC_136073.1:694481338-694668838 GCF_964261635.1 Lissotriton helveticus | reverse complement strand
CCTCTCAATCTGTTGATGACAACTAGTATGTTATAACACTAACATTGTCAGGCAACACCAATTCTCTATGCTCTTCAGTAGTCCAGAAAGTGGTGGTACCCAGGCCTGCTGCAAATGTCAATCAAACCACATAAGAGTCTGCAATGTAAACCGAAAATTGTCACTAATTTGCAAGGTTAGATATTCCATCTGAACAGGACATCCGTGAATTTGGCAGCATGGCTCCAGAGCTCAAATAATATGATCAAACAATATGTCATCATAATCCACCCCCGACTTGTATAGACATTCTGAAAGAGACTAACTGCCCCTCAATTAGAATTTACTACTCGTTCAAATGGGAGAAGATTCTGCTTATCGTGTCACAAAAAAGGTCACAATCCCATCTCCTGTCAAGAAGTCATATACTTCCCTCTTGCAGCTAAAACAGCTGATAAGAAAGGTTCTACTCACTCATAATGTTTTGGCTTTCTAGAAAGCTTAAAGATGGTTTATCCTGCCATTAGTATGCCTCCCTGGGAGTTCAATCTAGTATAGTCAAAATTAATGTATCTTCCTTTTGAACCAATTTACAAGGCATCATTAGTTTTGGGAGACCACCATACTAGTGGCTATTAGATCGTAGGGTCAGTAGAATTATAGCCCTTTCGGCAGTTGAACCCTGTATGGTGTTCCATGCAAATACAGTAGTAACGAGAAACCATCCATCTTTCCTTTCAGAAGGGGTAGCAGAATTTCATATTTACCAAACCTTTACTCTTCAATTTAGCACTCCATCTACACCAGTAGAAAGCTCCTTGCACACTCTCGGTGTTTGGAGGATCTTATGCTTCTATTTGGACAAGGTGAAAACCTTATGCAACTCTAGCCTCCTCTTTAGGAACTAAGGCAGTGTTCACTTTCAAACAATCCATTTCAAACTAGATTGTGTTATCATTTGGCTAATACACGTGGCAGGCAAACCCAGAGCCCCATCCACTAAAGGAAAAGAGGCTATCACGGCCTGGCTGAGAAACATTTCATTATAAGGAATGCAACCACTTGAAAATCAGTTCACATTTTTACAAGACTCTGTTGTCTTGATTTTGAGACCAAAGCTGACTCTAGCATAGGTTAAGCTATCCTGAGAAATCTTTTTAGTTAATTCTGTAGTTGGATTTACTTCAATCACTCTTTTTATTCTTTAATATTACTGCTGAAGGGCAAGCTTTGAGTCGGAAGTGACACGTTTCCTCTTGTTATTCTGTTATATCGTTAATGACTACCAATGAAGAACCTACAATGCAGAGGAAATTGTTACTTACTTCTAGTCCTGTTGTTCTGCATCGAAAGTCGCTCAGCTACCCAAAAATGGTTTCCCGGTGCTAAGTAGAGGTAAATCAGACAAGACCATTAGGTTAGAACGCCCAGGTCTTTCAGGTACTTTTGGAACACAGTCAGTGAAGTGGACCTTCGCAAGGATCCAGGAAGGGCATTCCACAACTTCGGTCCAAAGTATGCAAAGGAGCAGCCCTTGCGAGCTAATCAGATTCTAGGCACTTTGCTCAGGGCTCGGTTGAGTGATCACAGCACGCACATGGTCTAATCGAGCACCACAAATTCTTGAATATATTGTGGACTTGTGCCAAATCTAACCTTGCGCATGTAGCACAAGACTTTAAACTGTATTCGCTTTTCTCCAGTATTAGGGTGTCTTTCATAGATTCACATGCTTGAATATTCCCCGTCGTCGAAGTGGGAGCCCCACGGTAAATAAAATAGCAATAAAATCCCAATAAAATATGTATGTAAAAACATAACAGATAAAAATACACATTAGAAATAGTTGCAAATACCAGGTCATAATTGTCACATAGGAATACATGGCAAGAGAGAAAACATTTGCAACATATCCCTGTCATTATGTTAGTCCAAACTACAGCCAATCAGGCGCAAGCACCCCTCCAGAACCTTCTCCTCAGAGGCTCAGGCCCTCAGATTTTCTACTGCACGTCGTGTTAAGGGAGTCTCCCTGAGCTCTGCTCAGTTTTCTACTTTTCTCTGGTTTTCCAGTACTTTCTACAATGTCTTCAAATAAGAAGTCTTAGTTTAGACCTTGTTCTTCTTGTGGGAAGTTGCCTTCTTGTGGGAAGTTGAGACTTTATTCTGAAGACCCCCACAAGAAATGTATATACGGCCTCTATCCTGACCATGAGGTAGGCAAATGTAAAATCTGCAGGACTTTCTCCACCAAGACCTTAAAGGATAGGGAGGGCGCCTCCTCCTCTGGTTACAAAGGCTGAAGGACAAGGATTCAGCTCTTTCTGACAAAGAAAGCCTGGTGTCAGGTACTTCTAAAGCCGCCTCAAAGCATAGCAGTGTGCAGGATTTACCTTCTCCCTTCTTGAAGAAGAAGAAACTCTCACTCCTGAAGGCTCCTGCGGTGTCCCCATCTTCTCCTGCTACGCCGACACCCCCGAGATCGGGCTCTCAGGTGTCTACGGCTTCTTCTAAGCACGTTTCCACCTTAAAACATGTAAAATCGTTCACGGGAGCTTCGATGATCGTCCCAACGACGAGATCTGCCATCTCCAGCTCGTCGATGCCAACAGTGACGACGACTTCGGCTTCTGGTTCGTCGACGGTGGCTGCTTCAACGGCGTCTATGTCAACGAAGGTATGCCTCAGTTTTAAAACTGTCTCGTCCAAGATTCCTATCGCCTCGACGTCGAAGAAGAGTCTCTCGTCGTCATCAAGATCTATGTCGAGGAGAGTTGGGAAGAAAGCCTCCTCGTCATCGGCCACTCCGTCGACGAATGTTCCGTCGACGGCGGTTTTGTCGCCGACGGCCTCGTCTACGGCGGCTCCGTCGGCGGTGGTTCCGTCGGCAGTGGCTCCGTCGGCGGTGGCTTCGCCGACGTCTGTCCAGTCCTCGTCGACGGCTTCACTGACGATTTTGTCGATGGTGGTGCCATCATCCTTTGCATCCTTGCCTCTGGTGCCGATTCCTTCATCCGGGTCTGGCGTTTCCTCCGCCGACCCTTTGCACCAACGTCGCCAAGTGCCTCTGGAACAGCATGACATTCCACGTGACACGCAACCCCCGTCGCATCTGTTTGCGAGAGGTTCTGAGCAAGACTTGGTTTCTGAGGACGAAGAAGATGATCATTTCCGGGCAGCACATAGCCCTTCTGAACTAGTCATAAAGTGTCAGGACTATGGGGAAGATCACGAGGACTCGTATTCTCAGGAAGAAGAACCGTCCATTCAGGTTCCGACAGCATCAATTCCTCTTTCCCTCATTTCCAATCTTCAGTATATGCTAGAGGATTACAACAGGCATTTTCCGCCATTTCTTCCTGATTCGCCTTTGCCTACGGCACCTGCGTCTGCACCACCTTCTACCGCTGTTCCGATGCCGCAACCGGCACCTGCGCCTGCACCAACTCCTACTGCTGTTCCGCTGCTGCAACCGCCACCGCCGTCTGCTCCTGCTAAGACCTCTATTCAGGTCCATGCTACAGTGTATGAAGACGATAATGATAATCTTCGCCCGGACAGAGAGGATGGTTAGCTGCAGGATTACGATACTGATGGTGATGGCTATATGCAAGACTGGGACGATTACCAGATTCAAACACCGTCCCCACCTCCTGCAACTCCGGGGGATTCCCCTCCTGTTGACATTGCAGGTTTCCACCAAGTCATGGATAGGGCGGCACTCTGCTTTAAACTTCCTATGGTTCAAAGGGAAGAGGACTGCTTCTTGTATGACTTTAAGAGTCAACCTTTCAAGCAAGTTCGGACAGTCCCAATCATCGACTTCATCTGGAATGAAGGAGTCCAGTTAATGCAAAAGTCGAATTCCATCCCTGCACAACTACCTCGATTGGATAAAAAGTATAAGGCGCCTCAGGGTTCTGCAGCTTGCTTGGTGGCACAGCCTAAACCGGATTCAGTAGTCACGCAGGCCGCCCAGCGCCGTTACAGAATCCCATATTCCCCGGTAACGGCTCCTCCTGATTGCGAAGGTCGTCGCCTAGATGCCATCGGGCGAAAGTTCTCAACTATGGCTTTCACTACTGTAAGGGCCGCTAACGCTTTGGCCATACTGGGACGTTACGATCGTCAGCTGTGGTCTGACATGTCCACCTTGGTTGCCCTCATTTCGGAGTCCTCCAGGGCGGAGGCTCTTAAAATTCTCCAGGGTGGGGAAAGAGCATCGGAAGAGATCATCGACTGCCCTGTAGATATTGCCTGCACTGGCTTCCGTTAACTTGCAGGGGCGGCTGTTCTACGGCGTCAGGGTTGGCTCTGGTCTACCTCTTTTCACCAGGAGGTCCAGGCAAAAATTCTTGACATGCCTTATGACGGTGAGTCACTCTTCGGTCAGCATGTCGATGAGGCGCTGCAGACAATGAAGAAAGATACCGAAACAGCTCGCTTCTTGGGCACTTTACAGTTCCGCAAACAGCCCTTTCGTGGTGCGCGCGAACGCTGCACCACCTCTTCTTTTCGTGGAGGATCGAATCAATACCGCTCCTATGGCCAGGGGAATCAACGGTATTCCAACCAGCAGCAGCAGTCCTCAGGCCAGCAAACTTCCAAATCGTATCGTGGAAAATCTTCCTATAGAGGTTCCACTTCCAAAAGACGACTTTCCTTTCCCGCGCAAGGTTGGAGGTCGCATCTCCCTGTTCTTTTCTCAATGGTCCTCAATCACCTCAGACCGTTTGGGTATTGGACATTGTATCAAAGGGCCATGCCTTGGAGTTCGTAAAATTTCCTCCTCACACTCCTCCAACTGGTCCGCCTCCTGCGCACCTCAAAGAACTTTTGCAGCAGATTCACATCATGATTCAGAAGGGTGCCATCGAAGTGGTTCCCAAGTCTCAGAAGGGAATGGGATTTTATTCCCTGTTTTTCCTCATCCTCAAAAAGACAGGCGACTGGCGTCCAATCCTCAATTTACGGGCACTGAACAAATACCTGAAGTGCCAGTCCTTCCGCATGCTCACGCTGATGGAGATCTTACGTCTTCTCTGCAAGGACGACTTCATGACCACCATCGACCTTCAGGATGCTTATTTCCATGTGCCAAATCTTCCTCGTCACCGGAAGTACTTGCGCTTCCGGGTGGGGCGGAGAGACTTTCAATTCAGGGTGCTGCCTTTCGGCCTGTGCTCCGCCCCTCGTGACTTCACAAAGGTTTTGGCCCCAGTAGTGGCTTACCTACGTCTTCAGGGCGTCCAAATCTTTCCCTACCTGGACGATTGTCTCACAGCCAGCTGCCTCGAGACACTCAACTCTGTCAGGACTTGTTTCGCTCCCTCGGCCTTTCCATCAATGCCGAGAAGTCTCAGGTCGACCCAGCTCACTGCAGGACTTTTCTAGGCGCCACTCTGGATACGTCACTAGCCAAAGCATTCATGTCTCACGAACGTCAGCTGCGGATTCTACGCCTGGTGACCCTCCTTTGTTCAAAAGAGCCTGTTTTTGTTCGTATATTGAAGTCTTTTCTGGGAATGGTGTCCTCTTGCGTCTCTCTGATACCAAATTGCAAGCTCAGGTGTCACCCAATTCAGGAAGAATTGGACGGTCAGTGGCGTCAGGTCACCAGCTCCTTCAACGATCTAGTTCGTGTGACCGCCCGGATGAGGTCGGCTCTCCAGTGGTGGGCGCAGCCGTCCAACGTGGCTGCCGGGATCTCATTCCTCACCACAACTCCGGAACTCACTCTGACCACGGATGCCTCCTTAGAAGGTTGGGGCGCACACCTTCAGGGGCTGTCTATCAAAGGCAAATGGACTCCATCTCAACGCTCCTGGCACATCAACAGGCTGGAGTTGATGGCCATCTTTCTGGCTCTCAAATCGTTCCATCTTCTGATCCAGGGGGAGTCGGTGCTCATCCAAACAGACAATACCACCAGTATGCACTATGTGAACAAGCAGGGCGGCACCAAATCTCCTCTCCTGTCTCGGCTGGCACAAACTATCTGGGACTGGGCGCTTCGGTACAACGTTACCCTGACGGCAGTTCATCTACCAGGCATCTCGAACATCCCAGCGGATGCCCTCAGCAGGTCCGCATCCTCGATGCACGAGTGGGAGCTACATCAGCCGACTCTGGACTTCATCTTTAGGCGTTGGGGTCATCCGAGCATAGATCTCTTTGCGAGCCCGGCGAACCGGAAATGCCCATCCTTTGCAGGTTGGCTTCCCCATCCAGAATCGTCCGGAAATGCCCTTTTGATGGATTGGTGCGGTCTATTCGCCTACGCCTTTCCGCTGATTCCACTGGTTCCTTGAGTATTGTGGAAGATACGGAGACAGCCGTGCCACATTCTCTTGATCGCTCCCAGATGGCCTCGACAAGCGTATTGTGGAAGATGCGGAGACAGCCGTGCCACATTCTCTTGATCGCTCCCAGATGGCCTCGACAAGCGTGGTTCTCGGAACTGCTGCTTCTTTCTCAGTGCGAACCCATTCTCCTTCATCCTTGAGCGGACCTCCTCACGATGGACGAGGGCCTGATCTGTCATCCGGATCCCTCCTCTCTCAGATTATCAGCCTGGAACCTGAGCACCTTGAATTTGATCATTTGAACATCCCGGCAGCATGCAGAGACATTCTTGCCAATGCCAGAGCTCCATCTACAATAAAGACTTATAAACTCAAGTGGAAAAGGTTCTGTCACTGGTGCGTGGCTGCCAACATTCATCCTGTTCATTCTACTCCAGCTCAGCTTCTTCTGTTCTTTCTAGAGCTGGTACAGTCAGGGCTCTCCCACTGCACTTTGAAAGTTTTCTTGGCGGCGATTTCTCGCTTCCGGCAGGATGGCTCCTCCTCTCTCTGCTCTTCCAGGATCATTCGTCAGTTCTTTAAAGGACTTTTCAGGAAGTTCCCGCCCATTAGGCGTCCTCCTCCAACCTGGCATCTCAACATTGTTTTGACACAATTAATGAAGGCACCATTCGAGCCTATTCACAAGGTGGATTTGAAATGTTTAACTTGGAAAGTGGCCCTTCTCCTTGCTTTAACCACTTCACGTCGCGTGAGTTATGTTCACGCCTTTACCATTAAGCCTCCTTTTCTCCAGTTCAAATCGGACTGTGTGGTGCTTCGCACAAACCTGGCTTACATGCCTAAGGTGCCTACTGACTTTCACCTCAATGAGCCTGTTCTCTTAAAGACTTTCTTACCAAACCCTCAATCTCCAGCGGAGCAGCGTTTACATTCTCTGGATGTTAAGTGCTGCCTTAAATTTTACATCGATAGGACGGCACCCTTTCGCAAATCTGATCAGCTGTTCGTAGCCTACGGACGCATGTGCAAGGGGCGTTCTGTCACCAAGCAAACTATTGCACGTTGGATCTCTTCAGCAATTTCCTTTTGTCACCAGAAGGCTGGCAAGCCTCTTCAATCCTCAGTGAGAGCTCATTCTACCAGGGCTATGTCATCCTCTACTGCCCTGTTTGCTGGTGTGCCGATTCATCAAATTTGCCGAGCAGCTACGTGGTCCAGCAGGCACACTTTCACGAGACATTATTGCCTTGAAACGATCAACGAAGCCGATACGGCAGTGGGACAAGCAGTGCTTCACAATCTTTTTAACTAAGGTGAGCCTCTGCTTTCTACCCTCCACCTATATGGTTGTGTAATGATATGGTTGTTATTATTATTATCATTCCTCCTGGCTATACTATGCTATTGGTGCATCTTCATACCTATGCATTAGTGATTTTGCTCTTGCTGCCAGCTATTACTGCTCACTATTCTATTCAAGCATGTGAATCTATGAAAGACACCGTAATACTGGAGAAGAACAATTGTTACTTACCTGTAAACAGGTGGTTCTCCAGTATTGGTGTCTTTCATAGATTTTTAGTGCGACCTGCCCGCCTCCCCTCAGAGGCGCGCTTCTCCTCCTAGTCTCTTTTGTCACTCTTGTGCTATGAAAATCTGAGGGCCTGAGCCTCTGAGGAGAAGGTTCTGGAGGGGTGCTTGCGCCTGATTGGCTGTAGTTTGGACTAACATAATGACAGGGATATGTTGCAAATGTTTTCTCACTTGCCATGTATTCCTATGTGGAAATTATGACCTGGTATTTGCAACTATTTCTAATGTGTATTTATGTGTTTTTTATTGGGATTTTATTGCTATTTTATTTATCGTGGGGCTCCCACTTCGACGATTGGGAATATTCAAGCATGTGAATCTATAAAAAAAACAATACTGGAGAACCACCTGTTTACAGGTAAGTAACAATTGTTCTTCCACAGCAAGCCAATGAAGGTCACGGAGGAGGTTTGGTGCAGAGTCATGTTCTGTGAGGTGATATAAGAGTCTGGCTGCAGAGTTCTGGACTACTTGTAGGCGTCAGATGGATGCCTTCAGGCATCTTCAATGAGGTCATTGACACCCCTGTCTCCTCACTGGCTTCATCATTTGGATACAAACATTACAAGCTTTAGTAAACCTCACCTATCGCTCCAAAATGAACTGGCTCTGGGAGACAACTGCTATTACAAGGCATCATGGTACATGTAAGCCCTTGGAGCCTTAAAGGGGACAGAACACTTTTTTTACTTAAAATGTAAGCCTATCAGACTTCTCTTTTTCTCATTGCACAGACATAGGTAGCACTTTGTGTGAAAGTTGCTGCAGTGTGGTTTTAAGAAAGTGCTTTTTGTATTACAGTCTAAGGTTTGGAAAACCCTCCTTCGAACCGGTTTCGAAGCGAGCTCAGCTGCATTTGGAAATGTTACGCTTTTCATCCTACCTATTTCCATATATATGTATATCATGCCTGAACCATCCTGTATAAGTGGCGCTACAACGTCTATTGTAGCGCCACTTAAACAAATTAGTTTGCCCATCGAAATATACCAAGACCTACAAATGCTGGCATACTTGAAAAGTAACCAACAAGCTATGTCTGCAAGGAAATCAACCTACACTTTCATCAACAATGTGTGCTGTGAAACTGCAAATATATCTACAGTAAAACAAACTTAGCACAATGCCCAAAAACCTCACAAAAGAGCGTTTTGCTGGAGTAATCATGTTCAATTTTCACCTTCGTCAGGAAGGACAAATCTTCTAATGTGAAATTAAGCAATTTAGCAACTTATAAAACACATTAATATTTGGCAGTTCCATTAATTCATTTTAAGAATAAAAATTGATTCAAGAAAAGGAAGTCAGTAGGAAACTAGTTGACTTTGGGAAAGCAAACTCATTCAACAACCTTTTTAATGGAAATGAAGGGAAACTGACCTAGGCAAAGTAGCCATATAGGCTGCTGATATACTAGGTTGTAAACTTACACTGTGCTTTAAGGGGTCCAAGTCCTCCACTGTCCCACCATGCCCTGTAGGTGACCGCTGTCTTCGTCCTTTTTTCCAGCTCCCTGTGACAGGATCTTGGAGTACTGAGCTCAGCCTTTCTTTGGCTTTTTTTCCCTTAACAAATCTTTACAAATCTTCAGTAAAACAACTTCACTTGACCCCTTTTGACTTCCAGACAGATTGTCATTTTCTGACAAAAAATATTTTTGTCTTCCTTACAATGGCATCTCTTTTTGCGAAGTGTCCTGCCTGCGGAACAAAAAGGCTGAACAGATCCTCATGATCCGTGTCTACTTTTACTTCCAGATTCCAATTATCCTGAACACATGCAAGCCTTGCAGGGCTTTCTCCAGGTGCACCCTGAAGGAGAGGGAGAAGATTTGCCTTTATGGAAAGGAGGTACAGCGCAGACAGCAAGAGTTCTGTTGGGCAGATCTGGGAGGTCTGAGAAGTGAGTAGAGGGCCATCACTCTCCTCGTATTCTGTTTTCCATCTCTGAGGAGTCCCCCAGAGGGAGATCCAAAAGGAAATATTGTCATGGAAAATGATGAGTCTCCCAGTCAACATAGAGGTCCTAACCGTCGATACGGGTTTAGCTGTGATATGTTAACCTTTGAGGGCTTAGTCGATATCTATGTCCAGACGTTTAATGTTGAGAGAGCCAATGAGACCAACGTATTTAATGATGTTGAGGCACACTGAATCTTCTTTTTTCATTAAGAAGTCCTCTGAGTGGTTCAGAAAAATGAAGTCAAGAAGGGTACTGCCATCCTCCGATTTGGATCACTCTAGGGTGTACTTACCATCCAAGCGATCTTCTCCAGGGTTTATACCAGAGTCTCAACCTCTGCAACTGCAACCTTCTCTATAGCTTCCAGTGCCTCCTCTTCCTCCTCTGCTACCTCTCCTTGATCTCCTCCACAGCATCCAACTGCAACTACGGATCCATCTAGACTTTTGCAACCACTACACCGGGGACTCCAGAACAGTACCTGTGGCAGCACCTCATTGCAGATCAAGAACAAGATCAAAGTCACAGCATCATTCCAGACATACCTACTCTTCCATACATTCTTCTAGACAAATGTGTTCTAGAGAACTGTCACCTTACTCAAGGTCTTCAACATCTTCTGGGTTGCGGTGGTATTCCCAAACTCTGACAGACTCTTCTCCTACTTTACTCTTTCTGCTAGTGATATCAACACTTTCATCAGAGTGCAAATTAGTTAAATGTTCCTCTGCTGAGACCATCAGCATCCACTTCAGTGGGATTTGATCTACTTCACCAGAAATCATCCACTAGACTTATACTTCATCAGGGTCCATGTCTTGTGGAAGAGGTGTGGCGCAGCGGCCAGGGTGACTGACGCTGGAATCTGGGGCTCACGGTTCGATCCCCAGCACCGGCGGCAGATCAGCCCAGCACCATGTGACTCTGGGCAATAGCTTGCTTAATCTTCCCGAGGGCCCCCAGCACCGGGACACCACTTCGGAGGTAGCTGTGCGCTTTACAAATACTGGTATTTCATTTCATTTCATGCATCTTGGAACCAGCTATGGAGTTATTTTGGACACTAGCCTCAGCAAAAGCAGCTCATTCCAGGCTGCAGAAAAAATACAGACCACCTGGTAAGAATCCTGTGTTTTATGAATGGAAACTCCACCTGGTTCAGTAATAGTTTTGGTGGCTAAAAAATCTCATAACACTGCTTCTTTGTTCACTGTTCTACCAGAAAAAGAGAGCCAGAAAATGTTCTCTGTGGGGAGAAAGATGTGCAGCACTATGACTACCAGCATGAAGATGGCAAGTGCCAAGGCCCTTTTAGGCAGGGAGAATAAATGACTGTGGGACTCTCCTCCAACAATTTGGTGACATATTCCAAGGGACAGCCAAGAAGACTTGATGGAGGTTTTAAATGAATGCATTATATCATCAGTCCTGCAGCTGACACACCTGTACTAGCTGCTAATGGACACTGTCCTAGTCTTGCATTAAGATACTCCTCATGGTTGAGGCTAACGGGTCTCAAACCAGAGGCTCAACTTAGAATTTGAAATGTATCCTTCTCTGGCAACCCCTTATTTGGCAGCTACAGAAATGATGAAATGGTCTGAATGAAATCTGAGATGAAAAGTTTAAAGGCCGGAAAAGGAGGGAAAAGAACAAACGAAACATTTATGCTTGTCCTACATTCAACATTATTACCTTCAGAGGGTTTAAACCCCTCAATGGTCTTAAGGGCAACAACAAGACCATCAAGGACTGTTTCAGCATCAATGGCCCCAATTCAAAGATGAAGCATTTTGTCTGTCAGCTGCAGCTGGAGGTAAACCTTCTGCAGGGACAAAGCAGTGACTATCCACTTTGCCTTTTTCTGTTACCCACTCTAATGGGGCAAAGCATTCCACACTACTTGGGTGAATGGAGTTCCATCACAAAGACATGTGGGTGCTGAAATTGTTCAGAATGGCTTCTGTCTCAGATTCAAACATCCTCCTGCAGTAATACCACACAAGAAGTCATCCTCACAGCATCTTCAGATGCTTCACAAAGAAGTAAACGTCCTATTGCAGAAAGATGCAGTGGAGAAAGTACCAGTTTCCTGAAAAGGAGTTGGGAATTTGTTCCTGACAATTTCTTATAAAAAATAACGGGCCAAAGAACTGATTCCAGAAATTATTTTGAACTTAAAAGTAGCAAGCAAATGGATACAGAAAGTTATCACTTAATCAAATCTACCTGCATCACCATCAGGGACATTGGCTCTGCTTCATATATCTTCAGGATGTATACGTTCACTTTCCCATTACCAAGAAACATGGGAAGTTCCTAGGTTTGTGGTCAGAAACTATCACTATCAGTACAAGGCTCTTCCGTTCAGCTTTTGGTCTGCATATAGTCCCATCTTACAGTGCATGACTGTTGTTGCAGGTCATTCAGGAAACAGAAGCTCTTCATCTAGTAGTGGCTAATCAAGACTCCAACATCTAAGTAAGTAAGTAAGTTCATCAGTATTTCCAGTTAGCACTATCTACTTTCAACCACAATAGGACTGCACGTCAAAGAGGAGAAATCAACATCAACCCAAGTACAGTCACTTCATTATCTGGGAGTGGTACCGGACACTTTAAAACAAAAGCTTATCGTTTCTAGGAGATACTGTTACCTGTCCATCTGAAATGTCGGAATCCTCTGAAGATGACTCAGACAGCGAGACAAGTAATGTCTTGTGCTCAATTGTGTCCTGCATCTCCCTTTGTTTAAATGCCTGCTTTAGTATGGCACCTCTGCAACAATGGCTGAAAGACCAGTGGTGTCAGTTTTCATGAGAATGGTAAGACAAAATCATCCTGTGTCTCCATGCAGCCCAATCCCTTGGGTGATGGTATCATCTGGAGAACTATCTGTGTGGAAAGAACTTCCCTTAAGACTTAACTTAAATAATAGTGACCATAGCTTCCCTCTCAAAATGGGGTACTCATATGAATCCGCTGCAGGTCCAAGGAACATGATCCTCAAAGGAAATGTTGTATCACATCAGTCTGCTGGAAGTAAGGGTCATGCACCTGGTTTTGAAAGCTTTCCTCTCCTCTTTCAAGTAGAATCCCTTCTTGTTCAGCTGGACAATACAACAATGCATTACCAGAACAAGGTTCAGGGCCTTGTCCACTGAAGCTTAAACCATCTAGAAGTAGCTGATAGGTAGGAACTTGATCATTAATGCAGTTCATGTTCCAGGAGTCCAGAGTGCTCACTTGAAACTCTCTGAGCAGATTCATACAGGAAACCCACTAGTGGGTACTAAACTATTCTGTTCTTCACAGTGTCTTCTGCAATTAGTATTTTCCTCAATTAAATGTTTCTTCAAGTGTGTAGAACTAAAAAAGAAAAAGCTTAGGCTTTGCCTTGTCATATTTGCCAGCCAGGATCGAATCGGAATGTCTTATGAATCGACTTGTCCATCAGATTGCTTCAAGCTTTTTCACTAATTGCCAACAGTAGTCAGCAAATGGAGTTACTCAAGGCCCAGAAAGATTGATTCTAATACCACCATAGGGCCCCTGTCCATGGTGTATCACAGACCCTGCTTTACCTGTCAGAATGACCAAACAGGAGACTGTCATGCAGAGCAGATCTTTCAATAAAATTTGCGGTGCGGATATTTCATGCCAATCTGCCATCATTGAGTATTGCAACCTGGCTCCTGAACTCATTAAATATGGACAGTTGAACCCCCCACCTCACCCTCCCCCCCCCCCCGCAAGAATGTATGGTCATTTTCAAAGGAGCTTAACAAACATCTATAGAAGATTCTTACTCGTTAAAGTGGAAGAGGTCAGGTTTTCTTGAAACAACTCTAATCCTACTACGTGTCAAGAAGAGGCTCTTCTACCGTATCTTCATTTGACCAGAGCAGGCTTAAAATTTCCTTCCAATAAGGTTCAGCTGCCAGCGATTACTGCCCACTATAACTGTCTTTCATAAACCTCTTTTTTTAAGATTTCTGTGCTTAAAGACATTAGAGAAATCTTTCCCCTTATATGGAGACCGTCTTGATTATTGTCCTCTCACGTTTCATGGATTCACTATTCAAACCAATTTGAAAAGCTTCCTTGCCAATCCTTTAATGGAAATCCACTTTCCTTGTGAATTGAACATCTGAATGCATGGTCAGCAAGATACACGCACCATGTTCCCAGAAACCATATGCAGTTTTCCATAACAGCAAGGTGGTCATATCGGAACAGATCTGAAATTTCTGCTCAAGGTAGTTTCAGACTACTATCTGAATCAGAGCATTACCTTACCATCATTCTTTCAGAAGCCTGATTCTGCAGAAGAAAGTTCTCTTAACCCACTTGCTGTTAGGAGAGTTCTAAAATTCAGTCTTGTTAAGACTAACATTGAAAGAATGTTTAGATAGTTGTACAGTATAGTCCATTACTCACAGAATTAGTTACATCCAATCAATCACTGTCCAGATGAATAGTTTCTTGCATTCTGGTATGCTACCAAAAAGCAACTACAACTCTACCTGGCAAGTCAAAAGCTTCCTCTATCTGAGCTAAGGGTACCTTAACTGCATTGCACGTTTTTCAAACATTTACAAGACACATTTGTCTTGATTAAGATTCTAGGAAAGATGTCTATGTATGCCAGGCCGCCTTGAGAAATTTTAGCTTAGTTTTCTTCATTTATTTATCTTTGTTCACTTCTGCCGCAGTTATTGTGAATGGGCCTGCTATTCTGGTTAATGTTTATGAATATCAGTTGAGAAGGAAAGTTTCTAAACTTTAATCCTACTTCTACTTTCGGGGGAATCTCCATTCAAATCATAATCAACCCTCATTCCTCCCCGGTGGAAAGGATAAGGATGATTAATGTTCTCCAGCTAATGTTATTCTTGACTTCTGTTGTAAAGACCAACTGAGGTAACTGCTACCTACAAGACAGTAATTCCTAGTTTTTTGCCCTGAGCTGCGACCTCTGAGCAGTACTTTCTGCAATTCAAAATTACTACTTTACAACTGTTCCTAAAAATATTGAGGAATGAATAACTTTCCCCCAAATTTTCCAGTTCTGGAGGTAGACTAGTAAATTTGGCTTTCCAGTGTCCGCCATGCCATCTGCTGCTCTGAGGGCGCAGTTCAAGGCAAGAAACGTGAAGCGTGATGGAACCCTCAAGAGCTTGGAGATCTAAAAGTTGCAGTGTCAATTTTACACCTAGCTTAACTTCAGCCTATAAGGCTTCATTGCCCTGGTTCCCTTCCCTTCGGTTCCTTTATAAATGTTTGGATATGAGATTTTTCAAAGTCATCTACTTTTTTTGGTAACTTTTCTGTTTTTTTCAACATATTTTCAGTTTTTAAAGTAAATTAATAGAATTGACCAATATAGCCTGTATTATAGGCTGCTAAATTGTTTAATGTCATATAAGAAGATCTGGCTTTGCTAAAGTAAAGTGAAAATGGAATACAGTATACTATCTTTTGGAAGAAGTGCTCTGGGATCCCGCACATGGGCTGGACTATTCAGCGCTTATGATTTGAATGGAGATTCCAATGAAGGGACAATAAATTACAAGTAAGAAACCTTTCCTTACCGAAGGTAAGTAACTTGTTCTTCCCTAGCATGAATGAATACTGTGCACAATGGACTTCACTTTAGCTTGAAAATGTTTTAATGGAATAAGTAAATTGAAAGATGAAGATAGGAAGAGAGTATGTAGCCTTTACGGCTAGAGCTGTTGACCTCGAAGCAGGGGAACCGAGTTTGAGTCTCAGCAACAACAGGGGCATAACAAACGCCCCCGCAGCACCCGCGGAGCGGGGGCCCCACTCTCTTCAGGAAATGAAGGGGGCCCCATCATCTCCTCTGAGAGCTGTGAGAGAGGCTTGCGCTAAAGCAAGCCTCTCTCCCTCTAAAGCAGGCTGTCTGCAGCCTGCTGTGAGCCCCTCCCGCTGACTGAAGAGAAACAATGTAACAAGTTGCAATGTTTCTCTTCAGTCAGAGCGAGCGAGGCCCAGAAAGAGGATGGGGTGGAGGGGCCCAGAGAGCAGGAGGAAGCACAGAGCACTGCTCAGGACCCTGACAAGGGTGGGAGTGGGGGCCCTCAGAGTCGGCATTCTCCAGGGCAAAGCTCATATGAGAATGGATGAGGCAGCAAAATGGTGCCCTCAGGTAAGCACTCTTGTTAGAATGCACCATGTGGGAGTCCGCGGGGGGGGGGACAAGGGGGGCCGAGAAGGGTGCAAGGCAGAGTGGAGAAGGGTGCAAGGTAGAGAGGAGAAGGGTGCAAGGCAGAGAGGAGAAGGGTGCAAGGTGGAGGGGAGAAGGGTGCAAGGCAGATGGGAGAAGGGTGCCAGGTAGAGAGAAGAAGGGTGCAAGACGGAGGGGAGAAGGGTGCAAGACGGAGGGGAGAAGGGTGGAAGGCAGAGGGGAGAAGGGTGCAAGGCAGAGGGGAGAAGGGTGCAAGGCAGAGGGGAGAAGAGTGCAGGGGAGAAGGGGAGAAGGTGCAAGGCAGAGGGGAGAAGGGTGCAAGGCAGAGGGGAGAAGGGTGCAAGGCAGAGGGGAGAAGGGTGCAAGGCAGAGGGGAGAAGGGTGCAAGGCAGAGGGGAGAAGGGTGCAAGGCAGAGGGGAGAAGGGTGCAAGGCAGAGGGGAGAAGGGTGCAAGGCGGAGGGGAGAAGGGTGCAAGGCGGAGTGGAGAAGGGGGCAAGGCAGAGGGGAGAAGGGTGCAAGGCAGAGGGGAGAAGGGTGCAAGGGGGAGGGGAGAAGGGTGCAAGGCAGATGGGAGAAGGGTGCAAGGCAGATGGGAGAAGGGTGCAAGGCAGAGAGGAGAAGGGTGCAAGGCAGAGGGGAGAAGGGCACAAGGCAGAGGGGAGAAGGGCGCAAGGCAGAGGGGAGAAGGGCGCAAGGCAGAGGGGAGAAGGGCGCAAGGCAGAGGGGAGAAGGGCGCAAGGCAGAGGGGAGAAAGGCGCAAGGCAGAGGGGAGGAGGGCGCAAGGCAGAGGGGAGAAGGGCGCAAGGCAGAGGGGAGAAGGGCGCAGGGGAGAAGGGTGCAAGGCGGATGGGAGAAGGGTGCAAGGTGGAGGGGGAGAAGGGTGCAAGGCAGAGGGGAGAAGGGTGCAAGGCAGAGGGGAGAAGGGTGCAAGGCAGAGGGGAGAAGGGTGCAAGGCAGAGGAGAGAAGGGTGCAAGGCAGAGGAGAGAAGGGTGCAAGGCAGAGGAGAGAAGGGCGCAAGGCAGAGGAGAGAAGGGCGCAAGGCAGAGTGGAGAAGGGTGCAAGGCAGAGGGGAGAAGGGTGCAAGGTAGAGAGGAGAAGGGCGCAAGGCGTAGGGGAGAAGGGCGCAAGGCAGAGGGGAGAAGGGCGCAAGGCAGAGGGGAGAAGGGCGCAAGGTAGAGAGGAGAAGGGTGCAAGGCGGAGGGGAGAAGGGTGCAAGGTAGTGATGGGTGCAAGGCGGAGGGGAAGAAGGGTACAAGGCAGAGGGGGGAAGGGTGCAAGTCAGAGGAGAGAAGGGTGCAATTCAGGAGAGAAGGGTGCAAGGCAGAGAGGAGAAGGGTGCAAGGCAGAGAGGAGAAGGGTGCAAGGCAGAGGGGAGAAGGGTGCAAGGCAGAGGAGAGAAGGGTGCAAGGCAGAGGAGAGAAGGGTGCAAGGCAGAGGAGAGAAGGGCGCAAGGCAGAGTGGAGAAGGGTGCAAGGCAGAGGGGAGAAGGGTGCAAGGTAGAGAGGAGAAGGGTGCAAGGCGTAGGGGAGAAGGGCGCAAGGCAGAGGGGAGAAGGGCGCAAGGCAGAGGGGAGAAGGGCGCAAGGTAGAGAGGAGAAGGGTGCAAGGCGGAGGGGAGAAGGGTGCAAGGTAGAGAAGGGTGCAAGGTAGAGAAGGGTGCAAGGCGCAGGGGGAGACGGGTGCAAGGCAGAGGGGAGAAGGGTGCAAGGCAGAGGGGAGAAGGGTGCAAGGCAGAGGGGAGAAGGGTGCAAGGCAGAGGGGAGAAGGGTGCAAGGCAGAGAGGAGAAGGGTGCAAGGCAGAGAGGAGAAGGTTGCAAGGTAGAGAGGAGAAGGGTTCAAGGCAGAGGGGAGAAGGGTGCAAGGTAGAGAGGAGAAGGGTGCAAGGCAGAGGGGAGAAGAGTGCAAGGGGGAAGGGAGAAGAGTGCAAGGGGGAGGGGAGAAGGGTGCCAGGCATAGGGGAGAAGGGTGCCAGGCAGAGAGGAGAAGGGTGCAAGGCGGAGGGGAGAAGGGTGCAAGGCAGAGGGGAGAAGGGTGCAAGGCAGAGGGGAGAAGGGTGCAAGGCAGAGAGGAGAAGGGTGCAAGGCAGAGAGGAGAAGGGTGCAAGGTAGAAAAGGGTGCAAGGCGGAGGGGGAGAAGGGTGCAAGGCAGAGGAGAGAAGGGTGCAAGGCAGAGGGGAGAAGGGTGCAAGGCAGAGGGGAGAAGGGTGCAAGGCAGAGAGGAGAACGGTGCAAGGTAGAAAAGGGTGCAAGGGGAGGGGAGAAGGGTGCAAGGGGGATGGAGGGTGGAGAGAGTGGAGAGAGAGAGTAGAGAGAGAGGGTGGAGAGAGAGAGGGTGGAGAGAGAGAGGGTGGAGAGAGAGAGGGTGGAGAGAGAGAGGGAGGGTGGAGAGAGAGAGTGGAGAGAGAGAGGGTGGAGAGAGAGAGCGGAGAGAGAGAGCGGAGAGAGAGAGCGGAGAGAGAGAGGGGAGAGAGTGTGAAGAGAGACAGTGGAGAGAGAGTGGAGAGAGAGTAGAGAGAGACAGTGGAGAGAGAGAGAGAGAGGAGAGAGAGTGGAGCGAGAGAGAGAGATTAGAGACAGTGGAGAGAGAGAGTGGAGAGAGAGTGGAGGGAGAGAGTGGAGAGAGTGGAGAGAGAGAGAGAGTGGAGAGAGAGAGAGAGTAGAGAGAGAGTAGAGAGAGAGACAGTGGAGAGAGAGTGGAGAGAGAGTAGAGAGAGACAGTGGAGAGAGAGAGAGGAGAGAGAGCGGAGTGAGAGAGAGAGATTAGAGACAGTGGAGAGAGACAGTGGAGAGAGAGAGAGTGGAAAGAGAGTAGAGAGAGAGTGGAGATAGACAGTGGAGAGACAGTGAGCGAGAGAGACAGTGGAGAGAGACAGTGGAGAGAGAGAGTGGAGAGAGAGTGGAGAGAGAGTGGAGAGAGAGTGGAGAGAGAGAGAGAGTGGAGAGAGAGAGAGTGGAGAGAGAGAGAGTGGAGAGAGAGAGAGTGGAGAGAGAGAGAGTGGAGAGTGAGAGTAGAGAGAGAGTGAGAGTGGGGAGTGAGAGTAGAGTGAGAGTGGAGAGAGAGAGAGAGAGGAGAGAGTAGAGCGAGAGTGGAGGGAGACAGTGGATAGAGAGTGGAGGGAGTGGAGAGAGAGACAGTGGAGAGAGAGACAGTGGAGAGAGAGACAGTGGTGATAGAGTGGGCAGAGTTGAGAGAGAGAATGGAGAGAGAGAGAGTGGAGAGAGAGTAGAGACTGACTGACTCAGAGACTGAATACTGACTGACTCAGAGACTGACTGGCTGAGAAACTGACTCAGAGAGACAGAGACTGACTGACTGAGAGAGAGAGACTGACTGACAGACTGACAGAAAGAGAGATAGAGAGACTGACAGTGAGAGAGAGACCGACTGACTGGCTGACAGAGAGAGAGAGAGAGAGAGAGAGAGACTGACAGTGAGAGAGAGACCGACCGACTGACTGACTGAGAGAGACTGACTGACAGAGAGAGAGAGAGAGAGACTGTGATGGAATTGGGGACACAGTGTGTATGAAGCTATGCAATGCCGCTTAAGATTGCTATTGTCTACTAATAAAAATGTATTCTCAAAATGTGCTCTTTGTAGTTACATCTGCTTTTGAAATACTGCATTGTCGCATTGTCTAATGTTTTAAAACGGAAACGAGAAGGAGCAGTGGATGCACTTTTGTCAAAATTGAACGGTGAGTGGGCCCGATGTTGAATATCATGACAGGAGTCTGCATCAGGAAACCCACCTAAAATTGGGCAAACTTCCCCGGCGTTCTCATGGCAGGGACGCTGTAATAAATGGACCACCACCTATGATAACCTGCTGGCAGACTAAGCCCAACCTTGAACTCCACCATCCAGTGTTACTTATAACGGCTGTATTGGTGACAGTGGCGTAACAATAGGCCGGCATCCCCTGCAGTATGGTTGGTCGCTGGCCTGAGATCTCTAGACTGGCACGGAGGATGGGAGGGGTGCCCCCTCCATGTAGTTTGCAGGGGCCCTCTCAAGTTTCGTTACGCCACTGAGCAACAACGTTCAACATCCTGTGATTATGGGCAAATCACTTAATCTCCTTGTGCCTAACAAAAACGAATGGGACCATCTGTAACGAAACTTGTGCTCATGTAAAGCGCTCTGGTACCTGATATCTTCGGGTCTAGTTCGCGCTATATAAAACTCAACAAAAAAAATAATAATTAATTAAAATCTCATTGGTACTGGCACATATAGACTTATTGGAAAAGGCAGTTAATAATTCACAGTTAGAGTGATATTAAAAGATCTTAAATGAGTAAATGAAAGGATCTGCACGAAGTGCTTGCCCTTGAGAAACTATTGAGGAACAAGAGAAATGTTCATTAGGATATGATCACATCTGGATGTCACAAACAAGTTAACAGTTTAAACTGACTGTGAAGAGGATAATGTTATAAAGTTGATAGGCCATGGTACCATCGCTAATGCACATTAAAGTTGAGTAGGGTGAAAGTAAGAGAGCTTGATCAGAGCAGCCATCAAACACTCAGATAATGTAATTCCCCACTGACTGATAGGTTAAAAATGCATAATTAAAAGAACATGTAAAAGAAACAAACATTCAAAAAGCATTCAAAAGAAGTAGAGAAACATATACAAGTAAAAAAGTAATTAACGATAACACCAAGTGCCCCCCACGTTACAATTATCGTTGACATAAAAAAATACATAAGTGATCAGGGGTGAAGACATTAGAAAAAGTAGTGGAAGAATATTTTAACTGCTTTTCTGTGATAAAAAAATCAACGCCATTTTGATGTCGGTGTAGTTGGAAATAACACAACAAATTTACACAGTTCACAAAACTGGTAACAGGAATGTTAGTGTTCGTTAGAGGAATGGCAGAAGAAGCAACCGTGGAACCACAAACTGTAGACATATACCACGCCCAAACTGGCACGAAAGTACCCTTTGCACCATAGACTATTTTCTTTTTATGGTTAATTCAGTGTTTAGTCTCCGTCCGCATATGAGCCTTAGTACTGAATCTAAACGTGGGACCTAAATGGGGGCCGCTATACCGTAAGGAGACTGTTCGATGGAGATATAAACATTGAGCACTTGACTTTACAACAGCAATGCTGTATTTGCAAGCCATGCTCCGCAATTGATTTGGAGATACAAGTGTGTTTCTTAATTTTGAACGTTGGATCTAAAATACTTTTTATGAAGTAAAAAGATAATTTGTATTCCCTGCAAGAATATCTGTCTTGAATTACGACCTGTTTCTGCTAAAGTGGGAATATTTATTTGCGTGTTTTTGTTATTCTCAGTGCATCAGTGTCTCTGCAATTACCTCAGCCCCTTCTATTGATTTATGTATGCTTTTTCAGCGGCCTCTCTGACTCTGTTGCTCACTTTCCCCGCTTTCTATTGTTTCCCTTCTCATTCTATCTTTGTTTACATTTAGAAATTTGCTGTTTTAATTTAAACTCTGACTGTGTATGTTGGTGTGCCTTTCTGGGGGTTTTTTTGTTTTGTTTTTACTGATCGCCCCTGTTGCTTCCATCCATTATTTTGTGTGTACCTGTGCCAGACACTATCTGTGAAGCTGTCTGTTTGTTCGTCTCGTTCGCTCTCGCTCGTTGTCTCTGCTTATTTCAATTGACGTGGGTGCGTTTCTGTTTCTGTGCAGCCTGCTGTTCTGGACATCGGTGCAGAGCGGGAGCTAAGCATCAAGTTTGATCCCATTTTCGCTGATAAATTGCAGAGCCGCGTGGCCGAAGAAGTGTTAACTATTCAGTATGCTGAACACCCACACAAGGACTATGTGGCCCTGCGAGGGGAGGTGCATTTCCCTAACCTCCATTTCCAGACAACTGTGGTAGACTTTGGGTGCATTCTGAATGACACGGAGGTTGTGCGTCACGTCCAAATGACCAACTACAGTCCACTGCCTGTCCACTATCGCTGGTCCTTCTTAATGGATGACTGGGAGAGCTTCATCAGGTACTGATGTTCTAAAACATATTTCGTGTTTCTTCTCTTTCTTTTCTGGGCGCCTGCTTGCTGCACCTTTTTTTCTAAAATGACTACATTAAAGACTAATTTTTCATCCATTTATAAACCAATGGCACTTGCGGTACAGGGCTGGGTAGTTCTTCGTATGCGCCATACTATCCGACCCTTCTCCTTGTGCAGTGAGAACTGCTTCAGTTGAGGGGAGGTGACGAGGAATTGTGTTGGGGCCAGAAAAGATGTCTTCGTAGTCTCAACATTTCTTTCTTTTAAACTCTCCCCCCCCAAAAAAAAAAAAAAGAAATGGTGGTTTATGTATGTATCCATACACGTTTAAGGTTATCCAATCACTTGTAGGGTCACGTGTTGTAGTGAGGGGCTAGGCGAACCAGAGTGCCTTACTATTGTTGAATCAGTCTTTCACCTAATACTGGAGAGATATTTATAAGTGAAATACAAGTATCGCTGCCATGGCTATTACGTCATCGGCCCTTCTCTGGCGAGAGAACACCCATGTTGTCTCTGTAAAGATATGTCTCTCACTAAAGGGAAATTACGTATGATGGATAGAGAAGTTCAGCCTGTGAGCCTATCAGTCATGGTTTTTTCTTTATAGAGGTTCCTTTAGAATAGTCGAGGAACTAATATAACATATCTAGAGGTGTTTGTAACTGAGCAGAAACAAGGATTTCATTATGCTAGAGGGCCTTGTCATCTCCTCCCAACTGTGAAATATTTGTAAGGGAGGTAGAAACTCAGTAGGCAAGAGACTGAACTCTTCTCACAGAGGAGATTTGAAGGGACCGTCAATGATTTAAAGAACTCTGAAGTGTGGTAAATAAATAAATAATACCTCTATTTTTGAATGGATAAATGAATAACAGATAGCTCAATAAATAAGAGTCAAGATTCGAGGTAGTAGGAGTTTGCAGGTTTATTACAGCACAAAGGACAGGAACAGGACAACCTGCATAGGAATAGAATGGCAGGGCCCGGCAGCTGCCGGGGCTGGATCTGGGATGAGCGCGCTAGCATTTAATAACAATACACCAGTATATATAGTAAAACAGTTACATTACAGTACATATGATAGGCGGAGCAGTGGGTGGAGCAAAGGGTGTGACGAGTAGTAGTCGCGAAAGATAAGGGTGAAAGTAGGTGTAACAGGGCGTATTCATAGACATGTGATGCAAACGTAACAGAATATGTCATGAATGGGGCGGAAACATGGAGGGGGCTACCTAAGGAGCCGGGACCTCTAACCTGATGGTACGCGCAATCTGGCAATGATGTGTTACTAGGAGAAGCTGGGGGCTACGAACTCTGTGCTAGGAGCAGAGACTGAAGTCTGGAGAGTCGGGGCGACATGTACCTAAGCAGTATCTAGTATCTGATGTTTAGAGAACATGTTGATATAAACTAGAAGTCAGGAGGGGAAAGGCTAACTTGATTCTAAGACTGGAGCATGCATTATTCTACATGTAGTGCGTGATGAAGAATATTAAATGATCATTAATACAGTATTTCTCTAACATGGAGACGTAAAGGCTAGACAATGACGGAAACTATTGATGCGGTTCAGTAGCTTAGGAATGCAGAGAAGGAGGGCTGGACTGATAACTAGAATCATAACATACTCTTGGCAGACTCAGAGGCAGAGCCAGGCTGGGCCAGGCACTGCGAGGCAGGAAGTGAGTGAAGGGTCAGGGATACAGGTGGGGGCTGCATCGCTCCTCAGCGAGGCTCAGGAGACAGGAGCTGAATCTGGTGTCCGGGCCCTTTTGAGGCCTAGAAACGGGGACTTTATAATGGAATAACGTGCACACTGAGAAACGTGGCAACGTAACTTTTAATAGGCCTGATATTCGTAGTATTCACGAGAACTGGAAGCTGGCATACTAGAGATGGACACAGCTATAATTGCGTCTTTAATCGAACATGGTGAATACATATGCATATTAATCATGCGCACATAACATATGATGGATGACACGTAGGGACACAGAACATGGCAAAATTTACTTTTCCACATTCCCTCCTTGTCACTACGTTTCCATCAGGAAACATCAATATTCATGATACCATCTATCATTTCATACAGTATCATTTGCTCGTCTCGAATTTTCTGGGAACGGGTTTTAGAACGGGGCTTGGGACTAGGAATACAAGAGGTAGCACAAATGCCGCAAATCGCAGGGCCACATTGTATACAGAGGCAGCAACTGAATATGATCGCTACTGCAATACCTAGAAAGGACAATACTTTCCATCCCCAGGCGGAAATTATATTCCAGAACCAACCGGACCATGTCCAGGTGCCTGGGTCTTGGTGTAATAGATGGGCAATTTTATGGAGTCTGGTTATAGCTGAATAAACAGACGGCGCGTTATTTGGAATGAAAATGCAGCAACTAGATCCGATGACTCTACATGCCCCGCCCCTATCGGCCAGTATGACGTCAAGGACGAGACAATTCTGGAGCACGACAAATCTCATAGCAGATTGCTCTTCGGTTAAGTTACCTAGAGCAGAGGCAGTCTCATTTACTACAGCTTCAAGGGTTCTGGTTAACCTACGGATTAGCTTACTATTCTGGATAGGTCCTATAAAGAAGAAGAAACCTCTATTGAAATCTGTATACTGTTCTAGAGCAGTTTCAGTATAATCGACAATCGGGGACTCGATCTCCCTTCTATGTCTAATGTGTACTAGATGTGTGTTTCTATGATAATCAGGTGGGGCTAGAAAAACTGGTGGCAGTAGGAAGGCAATGTAACAGGTTCCCTCCCAATCGAGGGGCAGACGAACATATGCGGTTTGACCACAAATAAAATAAGAATGACGTGAAGCTTTGAAAATAGATTTCCCACTGTCACTATATTTGATAATAGTAGTGCAATCACTATGTCCTACATGTACGGAACCATAATTTCTAACACATAATTCGCCTTTGACTGGTAGTACTGAAATAGCAGGTAAGTCTGGAGTAGAATCAGACTGAACATTCAGGACCATGAAATTCGAAGAATAATTACCTAAGTTGTAAACTTCATTTTCTAGATCTAACCCTATTCTGTGGGGAAGACCTTGCTTGTCTGGAAAACATGTACTGTTCAGAAAAGACATATCTGTTGAGGATGACGTTAACGTGGACCATGCTCCACACGAACCATTATGTGAAAATGGATAAGGAAAGAGTGGCAGAACTCCCTTCAGTGTCTGGAAAGGGGGGAGTCGACCACACACCCAACAATTAGTGACATTGCTGGTCTGGTGTGAATAATGTAACATGCGGATAAAAGAATTGTTACGCATAGCGAGGCGATAAGAGAGTTCATGAGGAGGCAGATCACTAAACGTGTGCTCTACTGTAACATTAGAAGACTTATTTACATGAGAAACTGGAAAATACAGATAAAATGCATAACTGGTGCAGGAAATCATAATGCTGAGAAATAATATGAAACTTAGAAAAATGATACATCGGATTGAGTTTTGACTAACTCTCTCACTATGGGGGTCTATTTTATACATGTCAGAAACCGGTCTAACCGTTTCACCTAGGGGAGGACTTAGACAATCAAACTGGCTGACTTATTTTACTAGACCTTAATTTGAGCTTATACTCCTGTTGCGGAGTTGTCTCTAACAGGGAGGGTGCAGTAACATTGTCTTTTGCGGGACAGTCCTTAAGAATAGTACTTTGGCAGTCCTTTAAATCCTGGGAAATGTTCTTTGAGACTGGCTTCAATCCATAAAATCTTTTGATGTGTGAAAGATGCACCCAGCCTTTGCGTCCCTCCAACTTCACGGCTGTACGGGTGGCCAGGAGGACCTGTCGGGGCTCCTTCCAGCGAGGCTCCAGCGGACTTGAGCGATCAAAATTTCGCACTAGGACCATGGATCCGGGAACGATTTCATGCGGTGCCACCTCGGTATTGTCTGGAAATGCGGCGGCAACCTGTGAACGACAAGAGTTGAGGGCAGACATCAAGGAAGCTAGGTAATCTGTCAGCATATTACTTGAAACATCGGTAATACTTCGGGGTCTAGGTGTACCCCACATGTTAGGGGGGCGGCCGAAAACGACCTCGTACGGGGACAGACCTGATCTGGAATGTGCGACCATGCGCATGTAGAACAGGGCAACTGGCAGAGCTATTAGCCAGTCCACACCTTTCTCTTGACAAACCTTTGCAATTCGAATTTTCAGGGTCTGATTATGTCGTTCTACGAGACCGGCTGCTTCAGGATGGCGTACACAATGGAACTTCCACTGGTACCCTAACAACAGGGAAACGTGTTTCATCAACTCAGATGAGAATGGCTGGCCGTTATCAGAATACACGACCCTAGGGAGTCCATAACGGGGGAAGAACTCACGAACCAACTGCTTGGCAGTAGTCGTGGCTGTGTAATCTGGAACTGGATATGCTTCTGTCCACCTGGACAAAGCGCATACAACTACAAGGACATACTTGAAACCTCGACATCGCTCCATCTGAATGTAATCCATCTGGAGGACTTCAAAAGGGTGGTCAGGAGGCTGGAATCCACCTTGTTCCACCGGGACACTTTTACCTGGATTAAACTGACAACATATCATACAGGTACGGACTTTCTGCTTGGCTGCAGCTCGTAAATGCTTGTTGAACCAAATGTTCTGGATACTGTCTAACATAGCTTTTTCTCCTAAATGTGCTGGACTATGTGCGGTATTGATAATGACTTGAACCATGGAGTCGGGGAGAAACCATGTGGCTTTACCCTTCGTTAACCATCCCTGATCTGTCTGGACCCCTCCTTGTTCGGACCATTTCTTGATTTCATCGGGAGTAGCATGTAACTGGATATCTATGACATCTTGAGTAGGGTCCTTAACTGTCATACATGTAGTCGGATCTGGAGTGTGTGTCGGTGTCTTATTAACTGGAATGTCTGGTGTCTGTGCTGTAAGCTTGGCTGTGCGATCTGCTAGATCATTACCCTGGGAAATAATGTCAGTAACTTTCGTATGTGCTTTGCACTTCATGATAGCAATGGATGTCGGTAAGTGTATGGCATCTAACAGAGCTTGAATAAGGAGACCATGCTGAATCTTGGTTCCATGAGAAGTCATGAAACCTCTCTCCTGCCAGAGCACTCCAAAGTCGTGTACGACTCCAAATGCGTAGCGTGAATCTGTGTAAACATTAACTTTCAGGTTCTTGGCACGTATGCAGGCTTGTGTCAGAGCAACTAGCTCTGCTGCTTGAGCAGACAGGGTGTCAATACGGTGTGTCTCTATAACTTCAGTGTCAGTAGTCACTGCATACGCGGCTACTAGTTCTCCTGTACTTGTTCTCATACATGAACCATCCACATAAAGCGTCAGGTCGGGATCTGGTAATGGAATATCTGTCAGATCTTGTCTTGGCTTTGTCATGATGTTAACTACTTCCACACAGTCGTGTGTGGCAGGATTCAAAGTAACTGATGGTAACAATGTAGCAGGGTTTAGGACGTTGCAGCGTCTGATTTCTATGTGTGGCTGAAACAGTGTCAATTCATAACCTGTTAAACGTGCAATTGTCAAGTGCTGAGTTTGTGTTCGGTTTAAAAGAACTTCCACGGAGTGTGGAACTTGTACTGTCAGGGAGTGTCCTAAGACTATGGAATCACTTTGTCTGATAGCTAGTGCTGTGGCTGCAACTGACTTGAGGCACGCAGGCAGAGCCTGGGCTACAGGATCTAATGTGCTCGAAAAATAAGCACAGGGCTTGTATTGTCCTGCTTGATCTTGTGTGAGAACAGATAATGCTGTACCTTCACGTTCAGTGACGAAAAGTGTAAAAGGCTTACTGTAGTTCGGTGTAGCTAGAACTGGAGCTTGGCATAGGGCTTTCTTTAATTCATTAAAACCAAGTGTATGTTCAGATGTCCAAGGGAGAACAGTCGATACGGCTGCCTCCTGTGTCGTTAACTGTATCAGTGGCTTGGCTAGAAATGCATACTGAGGAATCCATTGTCTGCAGTAAGAAGTGAGGCCAATAAAAGCACGTACCTCCTTCAGGGTCTTTGGCTGAGGAAGACTCGCTATTAACTGGATACGGTCTGGTGTCAACTGCCTACCCCACTTGGACAGCAAGTGGCCTAAGTAGATCACTTGCTGGACACAGAATTGAAGCTTCGAAGGGGACACCTTGTGCCCCATCTCGGCAAGGAAATACAAGACTGTAAGTGAGGCTTGCTCGCAAGCACGTTCAGAACGGGCTGTGATCAGTAGATCATCGACATACTGGAGCAGGGCAGTGTCAGTTGGCATGTGAATGTTGTCTAGTTGTCTCTTGAGTGCTTGACTGTAAATACTTGGACTTTCTGTGAAACCTTGAGGAGCGCGTGTGAACATATAGCTCCTTCCATTTAAACAAAATCCGAAAAGAAACTGGCTGTCTGGATGAATGGGGACACTGAAAAACGCGTTCTTGAGGTCTATGACTGTAAAAAATGTGGCTCCGGAATCAATGGCTGTCAATAGGGAAGAGATATCTGGGACAACTGGGTACTGGGGAATAATACATTTATTAAGTTCTCGAAGGTCAATCACTAATCGATATACTGGAGGTGCATTTGGATCAGTACGTTTCATGACAGGAATGATCGGAGAATTACATACATTGGAGTCAGTTTCTACAACTACTCCTTGAGCCATGAGCTCGTTAATAATTTTGGATAAGGCTGCTACAGCCTCAGGCGGCAATCTGTACTGTCTGATTCGTGGTAACACTACACCTGGCTTGAGAGTCACACGATGGGGTGTGATTTGCATATAACCAACATCAGTTGGACCTTGTGCCCATAGATGCTGCGGGACATTGGACAATCTCGGATCAAAATCTCGTAATACATA
Organism: Lissotriton helveticus; assembly: GCF_964261635.1. Lineage (NCBI taxonomy): Eukaryota > Metazoa > Chordata > Amphibia > Caudata > Salamandridae > Lissotriton > Lissotriton helveticus. The sequence goes on along the minus strand of NC_136073.1, from coordinate 694,639,893 downwards.
GTGACCCTTGAAGTCACGTAGGAACAATCGTATTCCCTCTGGGGAACAGCATATAACTGCACCTAATTCTTTCAGTGTCTTAATGCCTAACAGATTTTCTGGACATGACTTCGTAAGTAACAGATCAGTAGTGCGGGACAGTGGACCTACTTCTAGGGTAACTGGCTTTGATATTTCATTTACAATAGGTTTTCCTGAAAATCCAAGGGAAACATTTCTAGAGCCTGAGAGTGGAGCCCCTGGAACTTCGGCGTGACTTATAGTGGTCCTACTTGCCCCTGTATCAATCAGAAACTTTCTGTCTTTCCCTAGTACTTGACTGTGAACATAGGGACCTTCTTGATCTACAGGTATCTCGATGAGAGGCAAGCCTACCTCCCTCTCTAGGCTGTTTCATGAATATGGCTGATACTCTGGATACTCGGACTGTGCATACTGATACATCTGCTGTGTAACATGCTGTGTTGCAGCGATGGGCTGCGGTACAGTAACTGTCTGTTGTGCATTCTGTGGCTGAGGAGTCTGTGAAACTTGTTCTTGTCTAGGCGGACGTGGTCTTTCTTTAGTCTTACCGGTAGCTATGTTGTGTTTCAGAACTGCACACTCGTTTATAAAATGACCTGGCTGTTTACAATAATTGCAGTTCCCTTTAACGGGAGCTGCAGGATGACTGGCTTGATTCGGACCCCTCTTCTGACTGTCTTGTGGAACAGATTGTGCAACTAGTACTTTCATTTTCGTGTCTTTCATACGTTTTCTCTCGTGATCTTGCTCTTCTCTGATTCTATTCTGGTGATATTGAAGCATCTGTAACATCTGGGACGGGGTATTAGCTTGCCAGGTACTTTCGACTTTCAAAACTCGATTCTTAACTTGTGGACTTGAATTCTCGACTAGTTTAGTAACAAAAAGATGAGGGTATGACTCGCTACTCGTCTTGAGGCCACTGTTTATAATAAAACATTTTTCAAATCTAGAGTAAAAATCACTAGTGTCTTCGTCTTGTTTCTGTTTACATGCTGAGATTGCATCCCAGTCTTCCTTTTTAGTTGCTAATAGTCTGGGCAAAACTTGTATTAACAGTTCAGGTAATTCTTTACATTTATCTCCAAGACCGGTACCTGGTACTCGTGCCTTGTCTTCAGCTTCTAGGACTGCCCAATCGATCTTTTTCTCTCCCACCTCCCATTCTTTTTCCTTGAGTTTCTCATATACCCCTGCGGGCAACAGGACCTTTAACATTTTAATAATATCTGGATACGTGTATTCTCCCATACGGAGCATGTCTTTTAATTCTCGGTGGAACCCTGCTGGATCTTTATCATGACAGGGAATTAACTTTTTCATCTCTAAGAGTTCCATCTTTGTGATAGGGGTGTAAACAAACACTCGTTGCATTTCACCACCCTCTGTCTTAACTGGATGCACTTCTCGTAACGGATTCTGTCTGTCTATGTAAAAGGGTTTACTTTCTGGGGGTGAGACATGAACAAAATGCGGGTTCAAAAACATACTATATTTGTGGCGCTGTTCTAGAATGACACTAATTAAATCAGTACCTAAACCTTTCCATTTATACTGGAGTAACTCGTTCAGGACATCATGTAACGGACCTGGATCAGAATGTTGACCCTCATATAATGTAATGAGGTGCTGGATCATATACATACCCGCCAGTCGCTGCTCGGCTGGGGGCAATTTCAGAAACATTTGTGCCACTATTTCGTCTGGAAAAGTGGTAGAATCAGTAATCCATCGGACTGCTGATCGGACTAGTTCTTGTTCATGCATAGTACTTAACTCGCTATAACCGATTCGTGATTTCAGAATGTGATCGGTAGCTTGAAATACTTGTTCCAGAGAACCTTGTTCTGGTGCCGGATGATGGAAAGTTGACTTGTGTTCTAGGCGTAAATGGCGATCTGGAAATCTAGATTTTCCTACATACGCTATTCTAGTGGGATTCTCGTCCTCTACCTCTTCCGTAGAGTCATTTTCTTTCTCACTTACTTGTGCTGCTTTACGTTGTTCATGTAACCTTATTATTTCCTTACGAATTTTCTTGTACATACTCTTTATACTACTGATAGTCTTGTGCTTACCCTCGGCTATATTCTCACTCCACTTTGTCAGGGTTCTCATTTCGGCGTGATCTTTGGTCGGATAATCTTGTTCCCTTATTAGACAATTAATCAGAAACTTTAATATCATGAGCTGGATCTCAACTTTCCTTTGAGACATGACTTCACTAATACTTTCTGGATCATCCCCTGTACGGATGAAACGGTATATTCTGTCTAGATCTTCCTTCATATTCGGTAAAGTGACCAAGTACTCGGACACCTGCCTAACACGCACGGAAAATATGACCATACTATCCTCGCCTGGAACTGGATCATAACAGCATTCAGTAAGAGCTCGCCTGATTTCTGCAATGGACTGATATTTAGGCGTACGCTGTAACGCACGTTCATGTAACTCGACTGCTCCTAGACGTCTATTTGGCGGCGGGGTCTGAGGAGGACCTCCTCCTGCGGCCCCTAAACTGGAACCCTCGACTGATGCTCTTCGTACTAGCGCGGCGGGAAATTGAAATGCGGGCTGAACTTGTATGGCGGGCTGAACCTGGGGGACCGTAGCAGGTACTGCAAGGGGTGCCCCGGTGTCTGGAGGAGCAGGAAGTGCCTGATTTACAGGGACTGGCGGAGCGGGATTTGCATATTCCGGGACTGTGTCGTCCAAATAGGACGAAATGAAGATATCAGCTGCGGTCGGTTTGTGACGTAGCTTGGTCGGAACTAAGGGTGGCGGAAAATTACTGGATGCCTCCGGGGTCGTTTTTGGCAAGCCCTCGGCAAGAAGAGGATACATACCCTTAATAAGGGCATGCCTCTGTCTGTCTGACTGTTCGGTTTTAACTCGTTCACCTATCTCGATTAATTCCCTTTCTTGGGCTCGTTCCAAGGATTCTCTACTTAGTTCTGACTTTCTGATTTCTTTTTCGGTTCTTTTATGAGATTCTTTGCGCCATAACTCGATGGCATCTTTCTGTGACTGTCTGGCTTTCTTTTTCCATAATGCTTCTTCTACTCTCATGATGCACTCGGCATCCCACGTACCTGATACGGGCCATCTATACTTTTCCTCTAACTCCTTGGTATACTCTACCCATAAATCTAGATATAATATGGCGCTTATACCATGCTTCTGATACATAAAATGACCTGGACTGTCCCTAGGCGGGACAGGAACTGCTTCTTCTAGCAGACCCTTTCTAGTTTTTAACTGACGTAATCTCGAAAAGAGGGACATTGCAAACTTGAATCTGAACACAATACAATACACGAGGAACAATAACAATTGAGAAAACAATTCAGGCATACCACGACATTGAAAATACATTGAATAACATTATGAAGCAACAGTTCGGACAGAATACTACCTGGAACACTGAGAACAGAAACACATGAATTTCTTGAGAACGGAACAGACTAGAATTACTGGATGCGCTGCTGGAACAGCACGGAACATACCGGTCCCATAAAGGGACGCATCAAGACCCGTATCCACCTAGGTGAACACTTCGTTTCAGATCTGCGTACCCAGACCCATCGGACCAGAGACAATTTAGATTGACCCTGTCTAGATACTACCCCAGCAACGGTACTCACCGGGCAGCAAGAACGGAAGGCCTCGGACTGGACTGGACTGCTTCGACGCCGGACGGACGAACTTCGGACTTCTGTTACGGGTGGGCCTCCGGATACCTCGGACCTTGGACTCTCGGCTTGGGCTCTGGTCGGGACTCGCCGCGTTCCTCCACCGCCTCGTCTGGATGCTGGACCGCCACCTCCGTCTCCTCCGTGGGCCTGAGGGATACTTGAAGCAGAAATATCTGCACGTGCACGGTATGGTTCCGTCACGGCTGCAGAGGGTCAGGGGGCCGGCGTGGCTTCACCGGCGCGTGGGGAAAGGGCAAGTCCCTATTCGGGCGCCATTATGTGGTAAATAAATAAATAATACCTCTATTTTTGAATGGATAAATGAATAACAGATAGCTCAATAAATAAGAGTCAAGATTCGAGGTAGTAGGAGTTTGCAGGTTTATTACAGCACAAAGGACAGGAACAGGACAACCTGCATAGGAATAGAATGGCAGGGCCCGGCAGCTGCCGGGGCTGGATCTGGGATGAGCGCGCTAGCATTTAATAACAATACACCAGTATATATAGTAAAACAGTTACATTACAGTACATATGATAGGCGGAGCAGTGGGTGGAGCAAAGGGTGTGACGCGTAGTAGTCGCGAAAGATAAGGGTGAAAGTAGGTGTAACAGGGCGTATTCATAGACATGTGATGCAAACGTAACAGAATATGTCATGAATGGGGCGGAAACATGGAGGGGGCTACCTAAGGAGCCGGGACCTCTAACCTGATGGTACGCGCAAGCTGGCAATGATGTGTTACTAGGAGAAGCTGGGGGCTACGAACTCTGTGCTAGGAGCAGAGACTGAAGTCTGGAGAGTCGGGGCGACATGTACCTAAGCAGTATCTAGTATCTGATGTTTAGAGAACATGTTGATATAAACTAGAAGTCAGGAGGGGAAAGGCTAACTTGATTCTAAGACTGGAGCATGCATTATTCTACATGTAGTGCGTGATGAAGAATATTAAATGATCATTAATACAGTATTTCTCTAACATGGAGACGTAAAGGCTAGACAATGACGGAAACTATTGATGCGGTTCAGTAGCTTAGGAATGCAGAGAAGGAGGGCTGGACTGATAACTAGAATCATAACATACTCTTGGCAGACTCAGAGGCAGAGCCAGGCTGGGCCAGGCACTGCGAGGCAGGAAGTGAGTGAAGGGTCAGGGATACAGGTGGGGGCTGCATCGCTCCTCAGCGAGGCTCAGGAGACAGGAGCTGAATCTGGTGTCCGGGCCCTTTTGAGGCCTAGAAACGGGGACTTTATAATGGAATAACGTGCACACTGAGAAACGTGGCAACGTAACTTTTAATAGGCCTGATATTCGTAGTATTCACGAGAACTGGAAGCTGGCATACTAGAGATGGACAAAGCTATAATTGCGTCTTTAATCGAACATGGTGAATACATATGCATATTAATCATGCGCACATAACATATGATGGATGACACGTAGGGACACAGAACATGGCAAAATTTACTTTTCCACAGAAGTATCAGAAACTGGAGGCCAAAGCCCTCGCCTGGAGGCTGATCCAGCCCACCTTAATCCATGGCTTTGATACTGTTAACTCAGTACACATGGAGCTCAAGCCTCTTTCTTAGATGTAATGTTACCTAGGGTTAATGCTTCGCCACAAAAGATCGGATCTGATAACTTTGACACGTTTTCAAATTCTGCATAAGGTGTGATGAATCTTAACAATTTTTTTGCCATCGAAGCTCTAGACATTAGTGTATTTACAGGTGTCCGATTTACCTTCGACATTGTTGCCTTCAGCTTTACCATTGCACTTGTTACGATTTTCATTGCTTCTGCTTGCAACAGTGATGCCTTTGATGTTATGCTTGATGTTGATCTGTCTTTCCTACACTACACCTAAAGATCTGAAATATAGATCCCATAGGATTCATATCTTGAAGGATGCGCTATTAGTCACCATTGTGACAGAGGAACCTGTCCGCATAGATCTAAATCAGGTCCTTAATTACATTTTGTGCTTGGAAAAGGATTTTAAGTAGGGGAGTTTGTGACCTCAAAATGTGTCATCTGTCGAGCAGCCAGATGGGGGCTATGTGAGGAGTTGAAGCTCTGCAAGACCAGGACTGGAGGCCTAGTAACTCTTTCTGATAAGTGAGGGCACATCACCCAGGGAAACGAAAACCACCTGCTTTAGAGAACCAGTGCCTGCCTGCTTGCCAAGACCAGTGTGCCCTGTGAGGAAGAGGAGAGCGTTTGAAGGAGCAAGGTCATGCAGGGCTCTTATTGTGAGGACTCTTTGTGCAAGGTGTGAGGAATCCGCTCTTGCACCGATCTGTTCATAGCCTGTGTGCTGGATTGTTTCAGCAACACCCGTGTGCAGGGAGTGGCCACCGTGGAATGAGCTGAGGAGCGAGGGTTGTGTTGAGGGGGCTAGACCTGCACAACCTCATGGTGGGTGGGCCTGTGTGCCTGAGAATGGGTCACCGTGAACATCAACGCCAGGTCAGCGTGAGCGGACTTGTGAGTGCTGTGGTGACGACGCTGTATGGCTGGTGGGGCCACCACAGATGCTGAGACCAAGGGTTTAGGGCATTGCACGGAACCGAGAAACTAATGCTGTGACCAAGGCATTCCGCGAACTGCACCGAAGGAGGACTGATATTCAAAGAACATCACCGGTGCCCCATCGGATCAAGGAGATTAACCTATCTCCATCCCTGTCAAGAAAAGTATGAATTACCGTACGATTACCGAAGCTGGAACAACCCCAAATTTCTTCCACGAGCCGGTAGCGTGGCTTGGAGGAGAGAGCCTGCGCCTGCCGGGTGCTGATGCTTGTAACCAGGCGCAGCCCAACTTTGCCTATCCGGAGGAGAACTTTACTGCACTGCTAAAGGGTTCCATACCGCTGGAGCAGGTAAGCCATGAACTGGGCTTTCAGGGCCCTGGGGGACATACTACCTTCGATACTGTGACTCCATAGACTCTTGTGACTGAACTTCTGAAGGGAGTAAGAGGGGGAACTCTTGAGTATGGCCTAATAGTTTACATTCCTTGGATGTGGCCATCAGTGAATAAGTAATAACATTGAACCCATTGCACTAAGGTTAGTGGGTCAGGAAGTAGCCTGACAACTACTAGAGCCCCGGTCTCTGTCGGGGTTCACTGATCTGGATCTGCGCTCCCTATCCCCCCCCCGAAGGAGCCTTGACTTCTCGCCCAACACTACCTACCTAGAGTCAGGTGGAGAAGGGGTGCTTGGCCCAGTTGAGCAAGATCCATAATAGGGCAGGCCCCACAACATCAGGAATAAAGGGCATCAGCCACCACAGTTGGGCCCAGTAGCTCCCGCTTCCCCGGTGGCCCTCCGAATGTGGTTCTGACAAGCACAAGCTCATTCTCGCTCTTGAAGCTGCTTGCACAACAGGTGCTTTTCACGGTCTAGCTTGTCTGTTAAGTCCAAATCTAAAACTAAGAAGCAGCATAACAAGTTGAATTGGGACTCTACCCCATCCCACCACTCTCTGTCCAAACAAAAGTCAAGAGGGTGTCAAAGTGTCAACCAGTCTCACTTCTGATCCATGATCACAGAGCCGATTCCTTAATTGGCACAGCTGCAGTTGGTTGAGGCATTTGAGGAGACCACTCTGCATATGTTTAACACTTTTCGGGCTTTCTCTGGCATGCCTTCTGGCCCCACAGGGGCCCCAAATCGGATTACAGCTGTCGGATCCATCCTCAGCATCCTCTGTGCGTCTGGAACCCATCTCTGTTTCCACACAGACTCCGGTGCCGACTTCCATTCCGGCTTCAAGATCTGTGCTGGTCCCTTCTATGCCAGAGGTTGAGCCTCTGCTGACTCTCGTGTCTGACCTGATGCTGAATTCACTATGATCCCAACTGAGGCCACGCCTTGATTCCACTCCAGGTCACCTTGTCCTTGTATGCTCTGATTGAGACCAAACACTTCCCCTACCAGAAGGTTTTCCTCAGAGGCTTCATCACCTTTTTGGCTGTGACTCTTAACCCCTTCGACGCTGATGACGAGCTGGGCTCGTCATGAGGTAGCCTCCTGCTACGCTGATGACGAGCCCAGCTCGTCACGTAACATGCGCTTTCGCATATCTCAGCGTGCGAGCGGAATTCCGCCCGCACGCATGCGGTTAATCAACCAGATAATGAAGATGGGGATGATTTGCATCCCCTCAATATGAAGATATATTGACCTGCAGCAGGCTAGTGGGCCGGACACCTCATTCCCTGATACAGGGTTGGTTTTGCCCCCCAGCCCCCAATGGAAGAGAGTGCATCATTTGCTATGGTGATTAGACGTGCAGGTAAGGTTCTGGACCTTCAGCTGTTTTCAGTTAAGGCCAAGACAAAAGTCTTTACAGAGGTTTTGCACCTAAGCCAGAATCATGAGTCCTTGCTGCCAATTAATAAAGCCCCGACTAACACTTTTATGGACACTTGGGCAATACCATGCCAACTACTGAACAGGCAGGTGGCCAGGCACCACAGACCAACGCTGTAGGAGAGTAGGGTCTGCAATCCTATGATCACCCAGATTTTTGCTTTTTGCTGCACTGGTTTACGACTTTCCCTGGCTGTGGGCCTGCTAATCAGACCCACAGCCTAGCTGTTCTCTCTATCCAAATTGTACTCAGGTACTGAATTGGCACTGGGCCCTCTCCAAGTCCCTGTACTCAGGGCTGAGGTGCACCCAGAAGTCTCCCAGGGGCTGAAGCATGTATTGTGCCACCCCTGGACTGACTAACTAAACTGACACAACTGGCTGCACGACAGCTGGGGCAAGGTGGTGTACTCACCCTTTGCTTTAGATATAGTATACCTATATCTAACCCTAAAATGGACACACAGATCTCCTATCAGTCACTCCTATGGCAGGCCTTAACAATCCTGAAGGCTGAGTGCTTGGAATCGTGTGAGATGGTGCTCTGGCATGAGCTGAGCCTGTCTGCGGCTTTCGGGATCTATCCCTTAGCCGTTTCCATGATATCGCATACCATATACTCTTAAGTGCATTATAATCCTCGCGGTTATATGCCAACTCTGGTATCGCTTTATCAAAACATGTCGAGTAAGGTGTCATACGAATTGGAATACTAACCCCTCGCCAATTCTGGCGACGGGGTTAGCATTCCACCCTTCTAGAGGGACACGACATGTATGTAACCCCTAACCCCGGTTAAAGTCAAACAGAGCCTCAGCTCCACAAAATGGATGCTGCCACCGAGACACAAGTCTGCCCTCCTGCTGCTGGGAGTCCTCCCAGAGCAGGAGATAAGGATAAAGGGTTTCCTGCCAGGGGCGGTGCCAGCACCGTCCCAGACAGGATTTTGTGTATCCTAGGTAGGCAGGACTTCAGAGGAAGGTGACTGCAAGTGGCACCCCGGTGCTCACTATGCATAGGCCGGCTTGAACCAGTTCCAGGGACACTCCAGACCCTGAGCTGGGGAAAAGCCCGCCAAGGAAGTGGGTGTAACCACCCCCCTCCTGGTCCCACCCATAGGGCAGGACCTAGTCGCGTGCCAGCCCCTTTTTCCCAGATAAAGGTAGGAGCAGGCCCCCTTCCAAATTAGATCATCTTTGGAATCAAGACACGACTTTCTGCGAAAGGACTTCAAGATTTCCTTCTTCAAGATTCTCCCTTGTGACTAAGGAGTAGTCACCCTGCATCCGCAGGCACCATCGCAAGAACACTGCGGTCTGCTGTAAGTCCTTCCTCCGGAATCCGACTGCCCAGCTCGACAAGACCCGGCTTCCCTGGCACCTCCGACCTCTACTCACCTCTACAGCCAAGCTGAGAACCGTGAGTGCGACGAGACCTCAAGGGACCGACTATTGCCAAGACTGCACGACTTCTGCACAGCAAGCCCGCCGAGTAATTTCCTGGCGAGTGCTTTGGGGTCCGAGAAGCCCCGACCCTGAGCAGCTCCAGCACCGAAGAGCAGTCCCCCAGCATCTCCACGATCGGCGTGGGGCCATTCTGCTTTTTGCTGCTCACCGCGTTGTTTGGCTACTAGCCCGCTGGCTTGTGGCCTTCTGAACGACGCCCGACGACATCACTGCTGCTGGTCTGGTTGCTCCAGACTGGCTCTTGCTCCCTTCCAGAAGAGGAGCACCCCGGACCCTCCTGGTCCACTCAAGACGCCATTTTGAGTCCACCGCGTGGGCTTGAATTAGCCAAGGCTTTGTTGCCCAATCCTGGGTTCTTCGACGCCGACAGCTTCATCCATCGTGGGACAGCTCGCCTCTCCATCCTGGTCGCCCACAACGCCTCCTGGTCCGTGAGATCTGCAGAGCACAGCGTCGCCCACTCACCTAGTCGAGGTGACTACCATCCGGTGCCCTCCTGGTACCCACTGACTACTGGCTAGTAGTCACGAACTTGGTCCCCTCTGCTTTCAGGTGTCATCCATCTTCCAGATCCAGGCTTGGATCACTTCGAACTATCTTCACTGGTCGCCTGCCAGCATCTTTCTTCCAGGCTCCTGGTCCGGCAACGAGGATTCCCGACGTCTTTTGAGACCTATGCAGCTGCAGCCCCTGGGCTAGGTAACTTCGGCATTTCGGTGCCCCAGCATAGCCTCACTATCCAAGGGTCAGGATCCACTGTCGTTTTCTCCCTACCAGGTCGGGTTCGCCCGTGAACACTAACTTTAGCGTTACTAGCTTCCATAGTCTTTGTCCCGCATCCCGCGTGAGAGTGCACACTCTGCACCCGAGTCCCCTAGGCCTCCTAGAAGTAATCTAACGATTCCATAGTCAAGTCCTAGCGATTCCAAAGCCTATTAGTACTGTACTTACCTGCTAGTAATTTCGCATTCCACTTTTAAAGTATATGGTTTTTCGTGCCCCTCGGGCATTTGTGTATACCGTGCTAACTTAAGTATTTTCGTAAGAGTTTTGTTGTGTGCCTAGCACCCTGTCCTCATAAAGAGTACAGGGCTGTTGTGATTCTAATAAATACATTGTTTATTTTCATAACACTTGTGTGGTGTCCTTTCACTGGGTGTTCAAGGGGTAATGTGATGGTAAAACAGCTGGCTTAACACGCCCTCTAGAGTCTTAGCCTTAGACTGCTCGTATCCATGCTACTAGGATAGCTGGTCTATAAGGTTGACTTACAACCAATCATCAATAAGGGTTGTTTGGACTGATATATAGTGATCACTAGAATAGTGAACACTGCACATCAGGCCAACTTCTCACAAACGCTAATGGCGCAAACCATTCACGATGGCCAGGATTCTGCCACGTATGTAATTAAGGCTAACCTGTGCACTACTGACTGCTTGGGGCATGCAAGAGGCCCTAGTGTAGTGCTCTGCTGTCACACATGGATGCGATCCACTGGATTAATTGGGGACATTCAGGCGTCTCTAATTGATATGCCTTTTAATGGGTCGTTCCTCTTTGTCGAAAAAGCTGATTATGCCCTTGAATGCTTAAAAGAAAGCAGAGCCACAACACGTTGCTTTGGCCTTCCAACCACTGCCTGACAGTTTATTCAGCAGCCAACATGTGACTCCTACACAGAGACATTTTCATATAGGAGCCATTTTGTGCAGAGTGCAGTTCAGTGCCTTTCCTCGGTTACGAGTCCAGGACATTCAGACTGTGATCCCTATGTTTCAGCTTTGAACCTGGATCTCTGTGAGAACGGGCTCTAAGGCTTCTTGGCCTGTTGGCCTCATGTGGCCTGCTTGTCCACATCGCTAGGTGGCCTATGTGGCATCAGCAGTGGGATCAGAAGTCTCAAGAAGTAGTGCTGGATGTTATCCAGGTTTTAAGGAGACTGCACACGATCTGCTGTGGTGGATTTGGAGGCCTTTCTGCCATCCATCTGGAAAGGCAAGTGCATATTCTCATGAACAACACTACAGCTATTTGGTACTGCAACAAGCAGGGTGGAGTGGGCCAAGAGACACTGCTCCTGTAGTGTTGCCTGGAGCATCAGAGGGTCTCTCTGGTTGTGCAGCACCTGGTGGGATATTTCAATAGCAGGGCAAACTAGCTCAGCTGGCAGTGCCTGCTGGATCACAAATTGTGAGTGCACCCTGAGGTGGCACAAGATAGCTTCCAACGGGGGCGAGCCCTGACTCGATCTTTTTGCCACCATCAAGAATGTGCAGTGTTAAAACTTCTACACATTGGTGTTTGTCAGGGCTTTAAGTGGGATGGAAAAACTGGGGGGTCTCTCAAAGGGGCGTGGCCAGTGTAATTAGGGCAGTGGCTTTAAAACACGCTAAAAACCTGGGTTTAGCATAGTGTGCCGCTGGACTTGTATTTTGCTGTTTCTGTCATTGCATACAGATATGTGATACAACAAGTAACATCCTACCTACAACAAGTAAGGACTATTGGCTTTGTCAATGGTTATTAGTTGCATAAGATTGAAAAAAACTGCAACTATGGCTTAGAATATTGAAAAAGCTTCCAATTAAATCCCTGGTGACACCACAACAATGTTGCTGCTCTTGTGTTTCAGAAAGAGAAGGGAAATCCAGAGAGAAATTGACTCTTTGAAGGATTTCCCTTCCCCTACAACGCTCAACTGGCATGACGTCATGCCGTAACTTCTCCACTAGTGAGAAGTGAGCAGTGTGGGCAGCGCACATCGATGTGCCTGCTGTCTCGGGCTGTTTTGCACCCTGGCACTTTTTTTCTGGACTGCTGTGACTGCAGTCCGAGAAAAAAACGGACCGCCTGTGCCAGGGCTCAAAACAGAGCCCGATAGAGACCCGTTTTGAGGCACCCTTTAAAAAACTGCCGGTGCTCAGACCCCTTGAGACCCGGCCCACTTAAAGCCCTGGTGTTTGTGAATGTCATTCTGATAGCAAGGGGTCACTTTACAAAATCTAGCTATGCAGGGCGCTTGGACAAATTTGTGGCCTGGTGTGGAGTCCACAATACAGAACACGACGGCTGGAATGCCAGAAACCGGTCCTCGGAAGCTTGTTTCCGGTCCAGAGAAGGCATGGCTTGGCAGTTCGGGCTGGACTGTTCCCATGAGGCACAGGGTCAGACTGATTTGCATATAGCCATGTCTGAACTGGGGTGGCAGAGTGGGCTAAAGAACGGTGATGGATCAAACCCAGATCTTTTGACTGGGCGTGAGTGTTTGATTTGTTCAGATGCTCCGTCCATCACCACCCCCTTTTGTACCACAATACAGAACAATAACAGGCCAAATGTTGGGTATTGCTTTTTTTTTATCTTTGACGCAGCAATGTCTTCCAGTGGACACCAATGAAAGTTGTTTGTTGTCACTTTGGCATTTTTGCTGGACCAACCATCCTAATTGAATTCACCTGTAGAGACATGGTTCATCAAAGGTCTGATACACATGTTCCCTCTCAAACCGTTTGTGATGCTACAGTCGGATATTAATTTGCTCCTCAAATTCCTTATGTCTGCCCCCTTGGAGCCAATGTACAGCTGCTAGTTGTGTCTTCCGACTCTCCAAACCATCTTCCTCATTGCAGCCACTTCAGAAAAAATGTGAGTGAACTCCAGGCTCTTAGGTACAACTACCTTACATCACCATTTTCTCTAGACACTGGTGTTGTGGACCAGAGCAGCCTTTTTTTAATTAAGCCATGATCTCTTTTTACATGGGACAATCCATCATTCTCTTACTTTCCTTTGTCTCTCCTCACCCCTCAAAAGAGGATAAGAGGCTCCATTAACTGGACCCTAAAAGAGCATTAAGCTTTTACATCGATCATACCAATGACCATCTGGTAGTCAATCAGCTTTCTGTGTGTTTTCCATAGCTAGGAAATGTATGGTAGTGCAGAAAAGGACTCTCTCATGATGGATAGTCATCTGCATTAAGATCAGCTATGCAGTGGCCAAAAAGCAGCCTCCGGAAGGACTGAGCATCCATTCCACCAGTGCCGAAGCTGCTAACACTGCATTGGCATGGGGAGTGCCTATTCTGGACATCGGACAGGCTGCTAAGTGGGCGTTGTTGCACATGTTCATAAAGCACTACTGCCTTCACAGTCCGATCTGACAGGAATCTGCCTGTTCGGTCCTGTGGGACTTTTTGGTTTGAGCCCACTTTATAGACCCGCCACCACCTCAAGAAGCTGCTGCTTTGATATCTATTCTAAATGTGTGGCATCTGCAGTTTGAAATATCCATCAGAAGAACAAATTACTTACCTTCAGTGATCCATTTTCTGGTGGATACTCTATCTAACCCCAGATTCCTCACAGCTCTCACACTTCCCCGTTCTGTGGCGTGGTCTCTTTTGTACCATCTAAAAAGGTCCCAAATTAGAGATCTGCACACTGGCATTTATGGTTGTCTTATCCGAGGACCGAGAAAAAGTCAGTCAAGAAATGGGACTCTGCTCCATCACTATCAGGGTGAAATGTGGGCAACACTGAGCAGCACAATTCCACCTAGAGGGTCACCAGAGCACTCCTTTAATAACTTCCAGATCTAATCTGGTGCCTAGGGAATAGTCTAAATGTGGGGAAGCTGTGTTTAGATCAGTAACCCACCATTAAGAGTGCTACCGAAGATAAATAACTTGTTCATAAGGTAGGGCAGACAATGGCCACACATAACATGGGTGGAGCCACCTGCCGAGAACAGTTATGAAGAGTGTATGCGTATATTCCACACAAACCTCAAATCTTCAGAACACAGCCTAATACTACCAGTGCTCACTCACAGGATTGGCCTCCCAGTGTTGTATTTTCACAAAACTCCTGTGACGACCTGGTCAGTCCAGATGAGCAGATATTTAGTGTCTTTCCTCCTTCCATGATATACCTAGTTCTCAATCCTGTCACCGTTTCCTCAGTGTATGGAGGAATATGTATTCACTTTATTGATACTTTCACTTTTGGTAACATTATCTTTTTGACAATGCGGTCCTGCCCCCGAGGTAACCTGGTTCTCTCGGCCGCAAGGGATTCTCGCTGGGTCACAATCCTGGAAACCTCTCGCTTGGAGTCTGCGAGCACGTCCCAACGCAAGCCTTTCTCGCGATGAACCCGCCACTGCCCCCGGGTTGACATTGTTCACCCAGCCCTAAAGCCCTGTTCAGTGTGGACACAATTCCTGGTGGCAGGAGTCTGGGTACTGTACAGTTAACGACTGTTGGGGATTGTAGGCAGTGCTTGAAATGGAAAAATAGAAGTGCAGGTAAACTCTGAACCTGAGTACTTGCTTGTTTCTGAGAAGTGCCTTTACTCTCCAAATAAACATATTACGTCACACTTGAGCTGTGTTGGTACCCCCCCCTTTCAAAATAAAAAAGTGCTGGTACTCAGTAGTGGGCAGTTCGGGCCCATTTAAAGCACTGATTGTAGGTGAATCTTTCCTAGGAAACAGGCATATGCAGATTTAACATCTTGTGAAAGCGTCCAGAAGGAGCACAGACTCGCGGTGTAATTCTTCCCAGGATTCTTGCCATAACCGTTGTTCAGCTTATGATCACGGCTCGGTTATTTCCAGAGTCCTGAAAAGGATCCTGGTGTTGGGATTGAAACGTCGCTGTGGACCGTAGTGGGAACCCAAAGCACCCCTGGCAATTTTCTTCCACCAGCCCCTGGCGAAGCACTGCCTGGAGTCTGTAAACACTTGCTTGCTACTCTGTTTCTCTGGGGGTCAAAATTGCAGCACCGCCGCAAAACCGGCCTGCACCCTTCCAGCCTCCCGGTGAAACGCCCGATGCCCGCTACGGCCAGTCTGGCCCGCTCTACATTGATTATAACTGATTGGCAGGCGGTGTTATTCTTGTTTTTACATGCGCACTCTGATCACTGTTGCTACGTGTGTTACTCCCACGAGAGAGCACCGAACATATTTTTCACCTGCCCCCACTGCAGCATCATGTTTTCGTTGTATAAAGTGTTTTGGATTAATGTCAATAAATGAATTAGTTGGTTACTTAACATTTATTATTGTGCTACTCTTGTAATAGACTGTTCACGCAAGGTCCCTGATAAGTCTCTGGTTCCCTGGTCCTTTCAAACCCCATTGCACTTAGGGTGACTGCTCTCATGCTGTTGTAATGCGCATCGAGCACTGCCTGCTATGCGCAGCCCCCATTACTCCCTCGCCTGCTCCATGCCTTATACGCACCAGCACCAAGTCACGTGTCACCCCTCCGGTCAGCCTTCGCTTCAGTTCATTGGAGCCAAAAAACAACCAGGCCAAATTCGGTTGAGTTATTAGCCAGGACTGGATGACGGCGTCACCCACGTCACTTGAGCTCTTGGTAGCATACATACGTATACATTGTGAGTTGTAGTCAGTGGGTGACTGAGTCATTTATTATATGACTCGGTGTTACTGTCGGCTGAGGTACCGCCGGCCTTGACTGACGGATATGCTCTCAAGTTCTAGCTATCTGATGATTTCAAAGTGTTTTATTCATTGTATGCAAAAACATTAGCATTTCTGTTACAAGGTTAGCCAGTCGCAGTTTGTACAGCAGTGTCGAGGCAATATGACACATTTACTTAGCTAACCCCACATCACGTTATTTACTGGAAACAAGAGAGAAGGTGACAGAAAAAGGCAGGAAAGAAAGGGGTGAAAAAAGAACAAGGAGTCGGGCTCTGATAGTTATAAATCCTTTGATCGCCTGTCAAAACTGACATACGACTAGCTTACTTGTGGAGAGATTGGGCGGACCGTACTCCGCGGCTAAAGAAGCAAAGCTCGGGGGACACAGCCGCCCCATCTGCTCACCCAGCCCGGCTCAGAAACAACCAGCTCCGGGGATGCTCAAAGCAACGGCCTTGGTGGTTATTTACAGCGTTTCTGCACCTCTAAATTGTATGTTGTGAAATCGCGAATGTATCCTAGCTACTGAGAAGTCTGAGCGAAGAGAAATCCCGGGTGTATTCTCTGAAACAGCTCAACCGCCTCCTGAACCGTAAAAATGGAGCCGCGTGCGTTTCCATGGCGGGGATTAATAAAGCTTCAGAAAGGAGATCCTGCCACCCACCTTCTCCAGCATGCCGTCTCGGGAGACTCGCGGAGAGTGAGGGATGCCCGCTTTCCCCGTCTCAGGAATCCCTCCTCGCTTTCAGTAATGTGCCGCCGGCGACCCCTGCTGGCCCTTATGAGAACTCTGCTGTAGAAGATTTTTGTCCTCGATGACTAGATGAAGAAAGGTGCTCCGGTATAACTGATCTTTAAGAAATGGAACATATGAGCAAATATATCAGAAAACATTGATCAGTAATATCCTGTATCATTTATCATAATCTAGCTTTTGAAATTACATGCTCACGTTAAGAATAATGCTTAAACTTAAAAATATATATTTATAAAGTATTTATTTATCAATAGATTGCGCTGTACAAAAGCACTGCATATGAGCATTCCCAAAAAGAGACCCCAAAAAACTATCACTGAGCCAGCAGCACAAATAATATACAGCAAATGACGACGTGGTATCATTGATGTCATGCGCTCTAGGGCCCTCGTGGTTCTGGGCGACACTCTGAAGAGGATACACAATATGCAGGAGATGTTAGGGTGTGGTTAATGTGAAGTATGATGGAATGCGCAATGAGTGACTGTATGCTGAGGAATAAAGTAATGCTTAATAACAAACAACTCCTGTGTGGCAAAATGTATCTGAATGCTGTCTGGCAGGGGAAGATGCTACACACATTACACGCTACTGTCTTTGCACAAACTTTATTATAATGATACCTCAAATAATATAAAAACACCTTATCACCCATGCTTCAAATTAAAATAGCGATACATAAAAAAAAGTGCTTGTTAGTTTCCAAACCCTGTATCTACTTACATTTTCCATCAGAATGGCGTTCAGAATTCATAGAACAAAATCTATTTTACCATCCGTCTGATTGGTACAGTCATAACAGTACATGGCTTAATTAAGAGACGAGCCCCAATTAGAAATCACTTGTTCAGGGTCAAAATGCCTAGTCTGAATTTGGTACACAAACCTTTGAGAAAGAAGGCTCAGCCTTACTCAGGCCTCCCAGCCCAGTAAGCTACCCCCACTGAGCCCAGCCTTACCTAACTCTGCAGCACCCCAAGTCTAACCAATAGAGAGGTCCAAGAGTGGCAAAGCATACATAAACAATACTAAGCTCCATCAAAAACGGGGTGTGGATGGTGTACTAGATCAAAAGCACAAATCATCTTTCATAAAGCCTGCCTCCCATATGGACAGTAAAGTAACGATGTTATAGCTCCATATTTCAGCTCCATAGAGTGAGGCATTTTTACATTGCCCTTTGTATAAATCCAGAACGGGATAAACCATCCATCGGCCATTCTTTCTGGCAAAGTGTTTGGTTCTTCCATTTTAGGCCTGATAACATTTTTAGGCGTAAGTACCCACAATCTTTGACTTTCTCCAAGGGTGAATTATCCAACCGCAAGTTCTTGAAGACTTGATATTGTATGGGAATCATTAACTTCATTTTATATATGTTGATGGCCAGCCCTTTTAGTATGCACAATTCTTCAGTTTCTTTCGAAACCAGTAGGGCATCATCTGAAAGTGCAAGTTTGAGATCTTGGAGCCACCAAACTGTGGATAATCATTGATATTGGTGCTCACAAACTCCACCACCTGATTTATACACAGTGAAAAAAACAGTGGAGCGAGTGAGCGACTTCGACGCACACCATTATGAACAGGGATTAAATGGCCTTGTGTTTTCTCCAGATGGACCTCAAAGGACCAAGGCATAAATGCCATTGTTTAGTTTTAGCAAAGTGCTAAGCACGTCAGATGGGGCGATTCTCAATTCACACAATGAGCTCCAAAGATAATGAAAATGGAAGTTATCAAAAACAGACCACAGATCTTCAAATACAGCATACAGCACTGATACTCAACGTTAGGCCCGGGGCATGCGGCCCCCTGGTCATCAGCAGCACTTTGCTGCTGTTTACTTGACTCAGCACTACCATTAAAAAGATGTTAAATCCTCAGGAAATACTTTATTTACCCCCTATTATGCCACCCACCAGTGGGAGGGGGGTCCCCTCATCTTCAAGATGGAGGGGACTGTGATTTGTTCTCGCCTCCTGCACCTGAAGGGTGAGGTTGGCAAAGGTGGGCACACCTTTCCTCCTAGCTTGACTTTCCCGCCGATTCTCCGCCCAAAGTGGGGGCCAGAACCGGTGGGAGCGAGTTGCTGGGGGCAGCAAAAGGTTGGGCCAGCTAACAAAGGCGACAGGCCTTTGAAGCTTCCCTTTTGTGGATCCAGCCCATAATGGTAGAGGAGATATGACACATCTGCCCAGGATGTGCTTTTTTTCTGGACCCAGAGAGCGGAGACCCTCTTCCCAGGGGTCCAGACACCCGTCTGGTGGTGCAAATGGCGGGCATCCATTCAGGAACAACAACAGGGCTGGTCTTTTTTCTGGGGGATCTCTAAGATGCCCTTAGAGTGCCTTTTACGTTAAATTCCACACTGGCATCAGTGTAAGTTTAATGTGCTGAGAAGTTTAAAACCAAACTTCCCAGATTTCAGTAAATGCATTATGGAGCTGTGGAGTTTGTGATGACCAACACCCAGACCATATATTCTTTATGGCTTTCATTGGGGCCTAACTCCCCGGACCATTGTAGTGTTGATGCCGATCTGTGGGATTAATTTGGATTTTTCCAGTTTGCTTTTGTCCTGCTGGTTACGTGCCACTATACCTGTGATCTGTTAATCAGTTGCCTCAGACTTAGGTCGGAGGGCCTGCCTGACCACATATTTCTGACTCGGGGTTGATGGAGAGATCATATCTGGTGATTTTGACAAAATTGATTGGATTTTATTTTCATGCACATATATCATTGCGTACAATTACATAAACTTTTTCAAAATTAACATCTGTCCTAGACCAAGGAGACTGGCTGGTATCATTGGACTTGCAGGATGCGTATTTTCCCTTCCCCATCCTGCCTGGTCACAGGCGTTATCTGAGGTTCAAGGTAGGCCACAAGAACTTTCAGTTCACTGTGAATCCATTTGGCCTTAGCAGCGCCCCTTGGATGTTCACCAAGGTGATGGCGGTGGTAGCAGCTCATCTGCGCAGGTTAGGGGTTACATTCTTCTCCTACCTTGATGACTGGCTGTTGAAGGCTGCCTCACCCTAGACTGTTGTCTCCCACGTCCAGACTACAGCAGACCTCCTGCATTTGCTGCTGTTCACTGTAAACGTGCCGGAGTTGTGGTAAATAAATAATTTATTACGGGATCTATTTTTCAGAATAATCAATAAACAGGTAGCTCAATAAATAAGAGTCAAAATTCGAGGTAGCTAGAGTTTACAGGCTTTAATCAGGCATAAAGGACAGGAACAGGACAGCCTGCACGGGAATAGGATGGCAGCTGCCGGGGACAGGATCTGGGAATGGACAAGGGTAACTTTTAATATGGGTGCACAGTATATATATCAAAACAAATGCATTACATTCAATACAGTAGGCGTAGCAGTAGGCGTGGTTCGTAACAGTCGCGAAAGATAAGGGCAAAATGATGTAACAAGAAGGCGTGTACAGGGCGTATACATAGACATGTGATGCAAACGTAACAGAATATGTCATAAACGGGGCGGAAACATGGAGGGGGCTACCTGAGCAGCTGGGACCTCTAACCTAGTGGTGCGCGCAAACGGGCAATGACGTGTTACCAGAGAGAACTGGGGGCTATGACTTCTGCGCTAGAAGAGGAGACTAAAGTCTGGAGTGTCAGAGCGACATGTACCCAGGCATATCTAGTATCTGATGTTTAGGGTACATGTTGATAGAATCCAAAAGTTATCAGGGCAAAGGCTAATAGACTCTAAGACTGGTGCATGCATAATTCTATATGTAGTGCGTGTGTGAGGAATATTCTATGAATATTAATACAGTATTTCTCTTTCATGGAGACATAAAGGCTAGACCATGACGGAAACTATTGATGCGATTCAGTAGCTTAGGAATGCAGAGAAGGAGGGTTGAACTGATAACTGGAAACATAACATATTCTTGGCAGACTGGGAGGCAGAGCCAGGCTGGGCCGGGCACTGCGTGGCAAGAAGTAAGCTAAGGGTCAGGGATACAGGTGGGGGCTGTATCGCTCCTCGGAGAGGGTTCAGGAGACTGGAGCTGAATCTGAGTCCGGGCCCTTTTGAGGCCTAGAAACGGGGACAATTCAATGAATTTAACGTGCACACTGTAAAATGTGGCAACGCAGGTTTACATAGGCCTGATATTCGTTGTTTTCACGAAGACTGGAAACTGGCATACTAGAGATGGACACAACTGTAATTGCGTCTTTAATCGATCAGAGGGGAATACATGCATATCGATCATGCACATATAGCATAAGATGGGGAACACGTAGGCACATACAACATGGCAAAATTTACTTTTCCACATTCCCTCCTTGTGCCCTACGTTTCCATCAGGAAACATCTATATTCATGATACCATCTATCATTTCATATAGCATCATTTGCTCGTCTCGAATTGTCTTGGAACGGGATCTAGGACTAGGACTAGGAATACAAGAGGTAGCACAAATGCCGCAAATCGCAGGGCCACATTGTATACAGAGGCAGCAACTGAATATAATCATTACTGCAATACCTAGGAATGACAATACTTTCCATCCCCAGGCAGATATAATACTCCAGAGCCAACCGGACCATGTCCAGGTGCCTGGATTCTGGTGTAACTGATGAGCAATTTTATGAAGTCTGGTTATAGCTGAATAAACAGACGGCGCGTTATTAGGAATGAAAATGCAACAACTAGATCCGATGACTCTACATGCTCCTCCTCTATCGGCCAGTATGACGTCAAGAACGAGACGATTTTGGAGCACGACAAATCTCATAGCAGATTGCTCTTCAGTTAAGTTACCTAGAGCAGAAGTAGTCGCATTCACTACTGCTTCAAGGGTTCTGGTTAACCTACGTATTAACTTACTATTCTGGACAGGGCCTATAAAGAAGAAGAAACCTTTATTAAAATCTTGATACTGTTCTAGAGTAGTTTCAGTTTGATCGACAATTGGGGACTCGATCTCCCTTCTAGGTCTGACGTGTACTAGATGTGTGTTTCTGTGATAATCAGATGGGGCTAGAAAAACTGGTGGCAGTAGGAAGGCAATATAACATGTTCCATCCCAATCGAGGGGCAGACGAACATATGCGGTCTGACCACAAACAAAATAAGAATGACGTGAGGCTTTGAAAATAGATTTCCCACTGTCACTATACTCGATAGTAGTAGTACAATCACTATGTCCCACATGTACGGAACCATTCTTTTTGACACATAATTCCCCCTTGACTGGTAGTACTGAAATAGCAGGCAAATGTGGAGTAGTATCGGACTGAACATTCAGGACCATGAAATTCGAAGAATAATTACCTAAATCATATACTTCATTTTCTAGATCTAACCCTGTTCTATGGGGGAGACCTTGCTTGTCTGGAAAACATGTTCTGTTCAGAAGGGACATATCATTTGAGGATGATGTTAACGTGGACCATGCTCCTCACGAACCATTATGTGAAAACGGATAAGGAAAAAGTGGCAGAACTCCCTTCGGTGTCTGGAAAGGGGGGAGTCGACCACACACCCAACAATTAGTGGCATTGCTGGTCTGGTGTGAATAGTGTAACATTCTGATGAATGTGTTATTGCGCATAGCAAGACGATAGGATAGCTCGTGAGGAGGCAGATCACTAAATGTGTGCTCTACTGTAACATTATAAAACTTATTTACATGTGAACTTGGAAAACATAAATGTAATGCATAACTTGTGCAGGTAACCATTAAACTTAAAAATAGCAAAAAACTTAGAATGATAATACATCGTATAGAGTTTTGACTAACTCTCTCACTATGGGGGTCTATCTCATACATGTCAGGGACCTGTCTAACCGTTTCACCCGAGAGGGACTTAGACAATTAAACTGGCTGACTTATTTTACTAGACCGGAGTTTCTCTTTATACTCCTGCTGCGGACTTTCCTCTAACAAAGGAACTTTATGTTCAGAATCAAGTTCGGAGTCTGGTTTTAGGCAGTCTTTAGTAATAGGACAGTCCTTAGCAAAAGATTTTTCACGAAGTCCATGGAATTTTTTGACGTGGGACAGGTGGACCCATCCTTTCCTGCCCTCCAACTTCACTGCTGTCCTTGTAGTTAATAAGACCATCCGGGGCTCCTTCCAGCGGGGCTCCAGCGGACTTGAACGATCAAAGTTCCGCACCAACACGAGGTTGCCTGGAATGACTTCATGCGGTTTCACCTCGGTGTTGTCTGGAAATGCGGCGGCAACCTGTGAACGACAAGAGTGTAGGGCAGACATCAAGGAAGCTAGGTAATCTGTCAGCATATTACTGGAAACATCTGTAATACTGCGGGGTCTAGGTGTACCCCACATATTTGGGGGGCGGCCGAATACGACCTCATAAGGGGACAGACCTGATCTGGAATGTGCAACCATCCGCATATAGAATAAAGCAACTGGCAGGGCAACTAGCCAGTCTACACCTTTCTCTTTACATATCTTGGCAATACGGATTTTCAGGGTCTGATTATGTCTCTCTACGAGACCGGCTGCTTCAGGATGGCGCACACAATGGAACTTCCACTGGTACCCTAACAGAAGGGAAACTTGTTTCATAAGTTCAGATGAGAATGGCTGGCCGTTATCAGAATACACGACCCTAGGGAGTCCATAGCGGGGAAAGAATTCACGAACCAACTGCTTGGCAGTGGTCGCGGCTGTGTAATCTGGAACTGGATATGCTTCTGTCCACCTGGACAAAGCGCATACAACTACGAGGACATACTTGAAACCTCGACATCGCTCCATCTGAATATAATCCATCTGGAGGACTTCAAAAGGGTGGTCAGGAGGTTGGAATCCACCTTGTTCCACCGGGACACTTTTACCTGGATTGAACTGACAACATATCATACAGGTACGGACTTTCTGCTTGGCTGCAGCTCGTAAGTGTTTGTTGAACCAAAGGTTCTGAATACTGTCTAACATAGCTTTTTCTCCTAGATGTGCTGGACTATGTGCGGTATTAATAATGACTTGAACCATAGAGTCGGGGAGAAACCATGTGGCTTTTCCCTTCGTCAACCATCCTTGATCTGTCTGGACCCCTCCTTGTTCGGACCATTTCTTGATTTCCTCGGGAGTAGCATGTAACTGTATGTCTATGACATCTTGTGTAGGGTCCTTGACTGTCATACAAATAGTCTGATCTGGATTGAATGTCTGTGTTGTGTTAACTGGAATGTCTAGAGTCTGAGCTGTAAGCTTAGCTGTTCGATCTGCTAGATCGTTACCCTGGGAAATGATGTCAGTAACTTTCGTATGTGCCTTGCACTTCATGATAGCGATAGCTGTCGGTAAATGTATTGCATCTAACAGAGCTTGAATGAGGAGACCATGCTGAATCTTGGTTCCATGAGAAGTCATGAAACCTCTCTCCTGCCAGAGTACTCCAAAGTCGTGTACGACTCCGAATGCGTAACGTGAATCTGTATATATGTTTACTTTCAGGTTCTTGGCACGTATGCAGGCTTGGGTCAGAGCGACTAGCTCTGCTGCTTGAGCAGACAGGGTGTCAATACGATGTGTTTCTATAACTTCAGTTTCAGTAGTCACTGCATACGCGGCTACTAGTTCTCCTGTACTTGTTCTTATACATGAACCATCCACATAAAGTGTCAGGTCGGGATTAGGTAATGCAATGTCTGTCAGGTCTTGTCTTGGCTTAGTCATAGTGTTAACAACTTCCACACAGTCATGTGTGGCAGGATTTGAAGTAACGGACGGTAACAGTGTAGCAGGATTTAGAATGTTGCAGCGTCTGATTTCTATGTGTGGCTGGAACAGTGTCAGTTCATAACCTGTTAAACGTGCAATTGTCAAGTGCTGAGTCTGTGTTCGATTTAAAAGAACTTCCACGGAGTGTGGAACTTGTACTGTCAGGGAGTGTCCTAACACTATGGAATCACTTTGTCTGATTGCTAGAGCTGTGGCTGCAACTGACTTGAGGCACGCAGGCAGCGCCTGGGCTACTGGATCTAATGTGCTTGAAAAATAAGCACAGGGCTTGTATTGTCCTGCTTGATCTTGTGTGAGAACTGATAATGCAGTACCATCACGTTCTGTGACAAAAAGTGTAAAAGGCTTACTGTAGTTCGGTGTTGCTAGTACAGGTGCTTGGCATAAGGCTTTCTTTAATTCATTCAAAACAAGTGTATGTTCAGATGTCCAAGGGAGGACAGTCGATACGGCTGCCTCCTGTGTCGTTAACTGTATCAGTGGCTTGGCTAGAAATGCATTCTGAGGAATCCATTGTCTGCAATAAGAAGTAAGGCCAATAAAAGCTTGTACCTCCTTCTGTGTCTTGGGCTGTGGAAGACTCGCTATTAACTGGATACGGTCTGGTGTCAACTGCCTCCCCCACTTGGACAGCAAGTGGCCTAAGTAGATCACTTGCTGGACACAGAATTGTAATTTGGAAGGGGACACCTTGTGCCCCTGCTCGGCCAGGAAATACAGAACTGTAAGCGACGCACGCTCGCAGTCACGTTCAGAACGGGCTGTGATCAGTAGATCATCGACATACTGGAGCAGGGCAGTGTCAGTTGGCATGTGAATATTGTCTAGTTGTCTCTTGAGTGCTTGACTGTAAATACTAGGACTTTCTGTGAAACCTTGAGGAGCTCGTGTAAATTTATAGCTCCTTCCATTTAAACAAAAACCGAAAAGGTACTGGCTGTCTGGATGAATCGGGACACTGAAAAATGCATTCTTGAGATCGATAACTGTGAAAAAATGTAGCTTCAGAATCAATGGCTGTCAATAGAGAAGAAATATCTGGGACTACTGGATACTGGGGTATGATACATTTATTAAGCTCTCGAAGGTCAATCACTAATCGATATACTGGAGGTGCATTTGGATCAGTACGTTTCATGACTGGAATGATAGGAGAATTACATACATTGGAGTCAGTTTCTACAACCACTCCTTGAGCAATAAGTTCGTCAATAATTTTGGATAAGGCTGCTACAGCCTCAGGTGGCAATCTGTACTGTCTGATTCTTGGCAAAACTATTCCTTGTTTGAGAGTCACACGATGGGGTGTGATGTGCATACATCCTACATCAGTTGGACCTTGCGCCCATAAATGCTGTGGAACATTCAGTAATCTTGGATCAAAATCACGTAATACATAGTGACCTTTAAAGTCACGTAAAAACAATCGGATTCCTTCTGGGGAGCAGCAAATTACTGCACCTAATTCTTTTAACGTTTTAATGCCTAACAAATTTTCTGGACATGACTTCGTAAGTAACAAATCAGTAGTTCGGGACAATGGACCAACTTCTAGAGTAACTGGTTTCGAAATTTCATTAACAATAGGCTTTCCTGAAAATCCAAGGGAAACATTTCTAGAGCCTGAGAGCGGAGCCCCTGGAACCTCGTCATGACTGATAGTAGTCCTACTTGCCCCTGTATCAATCAAAAACTTTCTGTCTTTCCCTAATACTTAACTGTGTACATAGGGACCCTCTTGATCTACAGGTATCTCGATGAGAGGCAAGCCTACCTCCCTCTCTAGGCTGTTTCATGAATACTGTTGATACTCTGGATACTCTGACTGAGCATATTGGTACATCTGCTGTGTAACATGCTGTGTTGCAGGGATTGGCTGCGGTGCTGGAACTGTCTGCTGTGCATTCTGTGGTGACTGAGAAGTCTGTGAAACTTGTTCTTGTCTAGGCGGACGTGGTCTTTCTTTAGTCTTACCAGTAGCTATGTTGTGTTTCAGAACTGCACACTCGTTTATAAAATGACCTGGCTGTTTACAGTAATTGCAAGTCCCTTTAACGGGAGCTGCAGGATGACTGGCTTGATTCGGACCCCTCTTCTGACTGTCTTGTGGAACAGATTGTGCAACTAATACTTTCATTTTCGTATCTTTCATACGTCTCCTTTCATGTTCTTGCTCTTCCCTGATTCTATTCTGGTGATACTGGAGCATCTGGAGCATTTGCGACGGGGTATTAGCTTGCCAGGTACTTTCGACTTTCAAAACTCGATTTTTAACTTGTGGACTTGAATTCTCGACTAGTTTGGTAACAAAAAGATGAGGGTACGACTCACTACCTGTCTTCAGACCACTGTTAATAATAAAACATTTTTCAAATCTAGAATAAAAATCACTAGTATCTTCATCCTGTTTCTGTTTGCATGCTGAGATTGCATCCCAATCTTCCTTTTTCGTGGCTAGTAACCTTGGCAAAACCTGAATCAATAACTCGGGCAATTCTTTAACCTTAGCCCCTAGACCGGTACCTGGTACTCGTATTTTATCTTCAGCTTCTAGAGCTGTCCAATCAATCTTTTTCTCTCCCACCTCCCATTCTTTTTCCTTGAGTTTTTCATATACCCCTGCGGGCAACAGGACCTTTAACATTTTAATGATATCAGGATACGTGTATTCTCCCATACGGAGCATGTCTTTTAATTCACGGTGGAACCCTGCTGGATCTTTGTCGTGACAGGGAATTAACTTTTTCATCTCTAAGAGTTCCATCTTTGTAATAGGGGTGTAAACAAATACTCGTTCCATTTCACCACCCGCTGTCCTAACTGGGTGTACTTCTCGTAACGGATGCTGTCTATCTATGTAAAACGGTTTACTTTCTGGAGGTGAGACGTGAACAAAATGCGGATTCAGAAACGTTCTATATTTGTGGCGCTGTTCTAGAATGACACTAATTAAATCGGTACCTAAACCTCTCCATCTATATTGGAGCAACTCGTTCAGAACATCATGTAACGGACCTGGATCAGAATGTTGTCCCTCATACAGTGTAATGAGGTGCTGGATCATATACATACCCACCAGTCGCTGCTCGGCTGGGGGCAGTTTCAGAAACATTTGTGCCACTATTTCGTCTGGAAAAGTGGTAGAATCAGTAATCCATCGGACTGCTGATCGGGCTAGTTCTTGTTCATGCATGGTACTAAGTTCACTGTAACCGATTCGTGATCTCAGAATGTGATCGGTAGCTTGAAATACTTGCTCAAGAGAACCTTGTTCTGGTGCTGGAGAAGGAAAAACTTTCTTGTGTTCTAGGCGTGAATGTCGGTCGGGAAGTCTAGTTCTACCTACATACGCTATTCTGGTGGGATTCTCGTCGTCTACCTCTTCGGTAGGAGAGTCGTTTTCTTTCTCGGACACTTGTGCTGCTTTGCGTTTCTCGTGTAACCTTATTATTTCCTTACGAATTTTCTTGTACATACTCTCTATACTACCTAGTGTCTTGTGTCTTCCCTCGGCTATATGGTCACTCCACCTGGTCAGGACTTTCATTTCTTCCGGATCTTTATCCGGATAATCTTGTTCTCTTATCAAACAATTAATTAGAAACTTTAAAAGCATGAGCTGGATCTCGACTTTTCTTTGAGACATGGCTTCGCCAATACTGTCTGGATCTACTCCTGTACGGATGAAACGATATATTCTGTCTAGATATTCTTTCATATTTGGTAGGGTGTCCAAATATTCGGTCACCCGTCTTACACGCAATGAATACAGGACCATATCATCATCGCCTGGGACTGGATCATAACGGCATTCGGTAAGAGCTCGCTTGATATCTGCAACT
Source organism: Lissotriton helveticus (assembly GCF_964261635.1). NCBI lineage: Eukaryota > Metazoa > Chordata > Amphibia > Caudata > Salamandridae > Lissotriton > Lissotriton helveticus. The sequence goes on along the minus strand of NC_136073.1, from coordinate 694,611,499 downwards.
GACTGATGTTTGGGCGAACGCTGTAACGCTCGGGCATGTAGCTCGAGTAATGTCACACGTTTGTGTTGAGGCGGGGTTCCAGGAGGACTTCCCCCCGAGGCCCCTAAACTAGAATCGTCGACGGGTATCGTACGGGCTGGCAGAGTGACTGATGTAGCGGGTACTTGTACTGCGGGCTGGACCGGGGGTACCGTAACAGGTGCTGCAACGGGTGCCCCGGTGGCTGGAGGAACAGGAATTACATTATTTACGGGAGCTGGCGGAACAGGATTTGCATATTCTGGGACTGTGTCGTCCAAATAGGACGAGAGAAAAATATCAGCTGCGGTCGGTTTGTGACGCAGCTTAATCGGAACTAATGGCGGCGGAAAATTACATGGTGCTTCCGGGGTTGCTTTTGGCAAGCCCTCGGCAAGAAGAGGATACATACCCTTAATGAGGGCATTTCTCTGTCTGTCTGACTGTTCGGCTTTAACTCGTTCACCTATTTCGATTAATTCCCTTTCTTGGGCTCTTTCTGAGGATTCCCTACTTAATTCTGTCTTTCTGATTTCTTTTTCTGTTCTTCTATGAGATTCTTTGCGCCATAACTCGATGGCATCTTTCTGGGACTGTCTGGATTTCTTTTTCCATAATGCTTCTTCTACTCGCATGATACACTCGGCATCCCATGTACCTGACACGGGCCATCTATATTTCTCTTCTAATTCCTTGGTGTACTCCACCCATAAGTCTAGATATAATATGGCACTTATGCCATGCTTATGGTACATAAAATGACCTGGACTGTCCCTAGGCGGGACAGGAACTGCTTCCTCGAGCAGACCTTTTCTAGTTCTTAATTGACGTAACCTCGAGAATAGAGGCATAGCTTAGGCTGGAGTCTGGACACAATACAATACACAATAAACACAATAATAACTGAAAAACGAATCACTCATACCACGACATTGAAAACACATGGAATAACATTTAGAATAACAGTTCGAACAGAATATTACCTGGTATACTGAGAACAGAACCACATGAATTTCTTGAGAACAGAACTTACTAGAATGACTAGATGCACTGCTAAAACAGTACGAAACTTACCGGTCCCATAAAGAGACACGTCAGGACCCGCGTCCACCTAGGTGAACACTTCGTGTTGGATCTGTGTACCCAAACCCACGGACCAGAGACAATTAATTGACCCTGTCTAGATACTACCCCAGCAACGGTACTCACCGGGCAGCAAGAACGGAAGGCCTCGGACTGGACTGGACTGCTACGACGACGGACGGACGAACTTCGGACTTCAGTTACAGGTGGGCCTCTGGATACCTCGGACCTTGGACTCTCGGCTTGGGCTCTGGTCGGGACTCGCCGCGTTCCTCCACCGCCTCGTCTGGATGCTGGACCGCAACCTCCGTCTCCTCCGTGGGCCTGAGGGATACTTGAAGCAGAAATATCTGCACGTGCACGGTATGGTTCCGTCACGGCTGCAGAGGATCAGGGGGTCTGCGTGGCTTCTCCGGCGCGTGGGGAAAGGGCAAGTCCCTATTCGGGCGCCATTATGTGGTAAATAAATAATTTATTACCGGATCTATTTTTCAGAATAATCAATAAACAGGTAGCTCAATAAATAAGAGTCAAAATTCGAGGTAGCTAGAGTTTACAGGCTTTAATCAGGCATAAAGGACAGGAACAGGACAGCCTGCACGGGAATAGGATGGCAGCTGCCGGGGACAGGATCTGGGAATGGACAAGGGTAACTTTTAATATGGGTGCACAGTATATATATCAAAACAAATGCATTACATTCAATACAGTAGGCGTAGCAGTAGGCGTGGTTCGTAACAGTCGCGAAAGATAAGGGCAAAATGATGTAACAAGAAGGCGTGTACAGGGCGTATACATAGACATGTGATGCAAACGTAACAGAATATGTCATAAACGGGGCGGAAACATGGAGGGGGCTACCTGAGCAGCTGGGACCTCTAACCTAGTGGTGCGCGCAAACGGGCAATGACGTGTTACCAGAGAGAACTGGGGGCTATGACTTCTGCGCTAGAAGAGGAGACTAAAGTCTGGAGTGTCAGAGCGACATGTACCCAGGCATATCTAGTATCTGATGTTTAGGGTACATGTTGATAGAATCCAAAAGTTATCAGGGCAAAGGCTAATAGACTCTAAGACTGGTGCATGCATAATTCTATATGTAGTGCGTGTGTGAGGAATATTCTATGAATATTAATACAGTATTTCTCTTTCATGGAGACATAAAGGCTAGACCATGACGGAAACTATTGATGCGATTCAGTAGCTTAGGAATGCAGAGAAGGAGGGTTGAACTGATAACTGGAAACATAACATATTCTTGGCAGACTGGGAGGCAGAGCCAGGCCGGGCCGGGCACTGCGTGGCAAGAAGTAAGCTAAGGGTCAGGGATACAGGTGGGGGCTGTATCGCTCCTCGGAGAGGGTTCAGGAGACTGGAGCTGAATCTGAGTCCGGGCCCTTTTGAGGCCTAGAAACGGGGACAATTCAGTGAATTTAACGTGCACACTGTAAAATGTGGCAACGCAGGTTTACATAGGCCTGATATTCGTTGTTTTCACGAAGACTGGAAACTGGCATACTAGAGATGGACACAACTGTAATTGCGTCTTTAATCGATCAGAGGGGAATACATGCATATCGATCATGCACATATAGCATAAGATGGGGAACACGTAGGCACATACAACATGGCAAAATTTACTTTTCCACAGAGTAACTCTTCTCAGATGCTCCCGTTCATCCAAGGTGCACAATCGCAAGATGCGCTAATCCTTCTTTGTAAAGCTTTCACCAATAGTAATGTTCCAATCATTCAAATTCATTATTTGCACTGTCTGTGTCCCAGCCCTGCAGAGTTACAAGCTTGAAAACATGCAACCTGCACACTGCCCCAGGTGCAGACAAACGGATGTGACATAGCACCAGGGCTTTAAATGGAACGAAAAAACTAGGGGGCTCTCAAAGGGGCGTGGCCGATGTAATTAAGGGCGTGGCTTAAAATACGCAAAATAAAAATCTGTGCTTAGCATAGTGTGTCGCTCGATGGATATTTTACTGCTTCTGTCATGGCATCCAGATATAGAACACAAGTCAATTACACCTACAAGTCAGAGCTATTGGCTTTGCCAATGGTTGTTATTTGTGTAAGATACACAAGCAACAACTATGACTTCGTTGTATAGAATACAGAAAATGCTTCAGTTCTTAAATGATGAGACTGTGAAAGAACTATAACAAGTCTCTTTGAAGTTACCTCAAAGTCAGTTAAGGTTAGCTCTGCTGCAGAGTTAAGATTTCTTTTCACCCTGAGGGTAAAAATGGAGAGCCCGATAGAGACCCGTCTCAGCACCAACTTTATAGAACTGCCGGTGCTGAGCATCAGCTGGACCGGGCCCCACTTAAAGCTCTGCATAGCACCATCTCAAAGGGACATACCCGAGGTGCAAGAATATAGGGGCCAGTGGCTGACATGTATAAGACAAGGCTATGAGTAGAGCTGCGGCTCAGGTCGCAAGTGTTTTTTTTAGGTATTGGGACCTATCGCACGAAAAATACATTAAATGAACAAAAATATATATATTTTACACTGCCGCTGGACAGGTGCCGACTGGCGATCCTCTGGTTCAGCTCTAGAATGCCCGGAGCAGATGCATGGCTAAAAGATGTGGCGGAGTGGAATGAATATCTATGAACATGTTAGAATGAAATTGGTGAGAACAGATACTAAGCTTACAACAGATCTTGGACTTATGGCATGCGTTGACTAGGGCGCTGCAATTCCCCTTATATGACCGTCCACCATGGTTGAATGGTTGTGCATTCTCCGGTTATGCGATGTTGATTGTCCCCCATCCAGCCTGGACCTTACTGGAGATGGCAATTTGGAATAAACAGTGCAGTGCCTGGTGCCCTTTACCCCATCTCTTTGGCAGGAGTTTGTTAGTTGATGTACACTTAAAAAATTGCCGTTAAGCAAAATGTATACACGATAGATGTATAAATGTAAACAACATGTTGAATATAGATACGTGTATGCCGTGAAACTGAAATTAAAACATCTTTTAAAAATGCTCTTTTTGGCCCTGCAAGGGTTCCGAGGCTGGGACACGATTGGTATATCAGCCCTAGGTCACGTCGTCAAAGGCAGGACCCTCAAGTCGTGCCAGGAGTTGCGGGAGGAATTTGACATGCCCCAGAACCAATTCTTTCGATACTTACAATTCCGGCATGCTATCACACCCACCCTGAACGGCCTTGACTCACTGCCTGAATTTAGCCCGCTGGAAGCTAAGGTGTTTATGGGGGAATTGGAGAGTAAAAAAATTTCTGGTCACACACTGCTCCTCTTCCCTGGATGGCCTACGGACTAAGTGGGAGAGCGATGTTGGGGCGCTTGAGGAGGAAGACTGGAGGGAAGCGCTTGAGGCTCCAAGAGGAGCGGCAATTGCGGTACGCCTGCGATTCATTCAGTTCAAATATTTACATAGAGCCTATTACACTATGGAAGGCCGGCATGATTGCGTTCCCGGATTGTTTGCGATGTGGTCGAGAGGTGGGAACATTCATACATACAGTATGGTCGTGTGACGGACTGAGAAGGTTCTGGTCGGATGTGTGGGACTGCTTATCTGAGGTGTTGGGCTGGGAGCTCCCCCGCTCGCCACAGTTGGGACTACTTCATGTCTTGGAACAAGTGGGGGGAATGTTTACAAACGCCATTTGCTGCTTCTGGGCCTCACAGTGGCTAAGAGAGATGTGGCCAGAGCCTGGAAAGACCCTAGGGCCCCCCTGGTGGGAGTCTGGAAAAGAGGTCTGGATTTTTATATGGGACTGGAACGCCCGATCTTTGAGGCCAGGGGCTGTCCCCGGAAACATTATAAGATTTGGAAGAGGTGGGCGGATTATAGAGGACTATGGCTGGAACCGCCAGCGCGTGACGAAGCAGAAGAAAGACAATTGGTCACTGATCCCGGGGAATGAGGAGTACGCACTAAATGTTTCGTGCCATCCTATTTGTATATGGACTAGCTAACCACTCTGCAGGGGGTGGGGGGGTCTCGGGTGGGGGGGGGTGGAAGGGCGATGGGAGGGGGGATGTTGGAATGTTACCTTTTATTTTATTCCGCATACAAGAAAACACTGTTGTTTGAATTGCCTACATGTGATTATTCCACTAATGCTCACAGCTTCTCCGAAGTCCGGGGCGCTGTGCTTGTCAGACGTCCGTTCAACAACATAATAAAATTTTGTTTTGAAAAAAAAATGCTATTTTTACCATGTTATTAACAATAGCCAACACATTTTGATGATATGGAATGTTCTGATGGGGGAAAGATTGGAATATACTGCCGTTTTGTTTCGCAGTAGCTAAACCTCCCCCATCTCATTTTAAATATTAAATGCAAAAGATGCATTTTACAAACGATGCTCACAGCAAAAATATTAGAAAAACGTTCCTTATCTTGGAACAAGCCGCAAGAAGTTGTGAGAAGAGTGCAGTTGCAAGTCTTGATGCTCTGGACTGGGTCTTTATGAGGCGGACTCTGGTTGCATATGACCTAGGATAGGATTTCCTGAGATGGCTGGGCCGTCTGTATACTGGCATTATGGCCAGGGTGAAGGTGGGGAATGGAAACTCAGGGAGGCGGGCAGTTCCGAGAGGTATGAGACAGGGGTGCTCCTCTCCTTGTTACATTTCATGCTACTAATCGAACCACGGGTACAGCTGAAACAACTCAGACACACAAACGGGGGCATTTATTTGAAAGGTATGAGTATATCACTGTATACCAATGACATTCTGTTGACCATCAGGGACCCGGTGATTACCTGGGGGAAAATATAGAGAATGCAATTATTAAAGTGGGAAGGCAGTCATGTTTTAAACTCAGTATTACCAAATCGATCATATACCTCATGAACAATTGACTACGGGACGGAGGGGAGAGTATTCAGTTGCAAATACAGACTACTCCGTTTGGTACTTGGGGATCCAGATGAGCTCTGATCTGAATGAAGTACATACTTGCAATGTGAACATGTTATTAGATTTCCTGGAAAAAAGTATATGTAGATTGGTGCATTTTCCTCTGTCCCTAATGGGCCACATTGTTCTTAGTAAAAAGGATTGCTACCCCGGGTACTATATGTGTGACAACGTATGCCCACGTCCATCCCAAATTTCTGCCAGCTGGATCACCTACAGCAGCAGCTATACTGGGGTACTGGTAGAGCGTAAATAGCCTTGCACATCCTGAGGCTCCCGTGGGAAGGGGCGGCTTGCAGGCTTCGAACTTTGGAGCTTTAGAGTGACATAGTTGTAATATGTGGTCCCTTGGCATGATACTGTGGAGGGAGTTTCAGTGACTGGGTTACTGCAGCAGATTGTGAAACCCACTAAATTGTTGACTCTCCTGCGTATTACCACGGAAGCGATATCTAGACTTGGTAGCACTTCTCAGATGATTCTCAAGGGGCGGGGGGGCTACTAGAGTGGTGAAGAGTGACTATATATATTTGCCGCAGCTGATACCATGGCATACAGCACTGTGTCCATGTGTTCTGAGATTCGTGCAGATTAATGATGAAGAGACACCTCTCCAGACACTGGTTTTGTCTCCCCTCCTACTGTGGCTTCGGAGGAGGGGGGCAACCTACAGTGTGGTGTTGATGAGGGCTGCCAAGGCCTTGGGCCTTGAGCTCCCCGTCGCGGCCGTGAGGACTAATCTCCTCACTGAGGTCCTTAAACCGCAGTCAAGCTCGGCCGAGCCTCTGCTGCCCTTTAATGAGGCCTTGACCGACGTTCTTCTGGGCACTTGGTCCAAGCCCGCTACGGGTTCGCCCGTAGATAGGAACGTGGCCAGACGCCACCGCCCAGCACCGGGCGACCCATGTTTCCTGTCCACCCACCCTACCCCCGAGAGCCTGGTCATCCAGGCCTCCAATTCCCAGACCGCATTCCCGTCGGCACCGCCGGACAGGGAATCCAAGAGATACGAGCAGTACGGCAAAAAGATCTTCTCGTCCCTTAGTCTGGGACTGCGGTCTTCCAACACCGCATGCCTCTTGGGCCGCTACACCCACTCTCTGTGGGATACGGTTGCGGAAGTGCTGCCAGAGTGTCCGTTGGAGGTACGGGCCAAACTCCGCCAAGCCCTTGTGGAGGGCCGGGATGCAGCCAAATATTCTATACGGTGTGGGCTGGATCCAACCGACTCACTGGGTAGAGCGATGGCAACGACGGTGGCGGTCAGACGTCACGCCTGGTTGAGGTCCGCCAACTTTTCGGCCGATGTCCAGAACACCTTGATGGACATGCCGTTTGATGGCCGTCGCCTCTTTGGCGACAAGGCAGACCATGCGCTCGAGCGCTTTAAGGACTCCAGGGCTACGGCCAAGTCCTTGGGCCTCCCGGCCCCACGCCAGCAATCAGCTGCCTTTCATTCCTTTCGTGGCCACGGAAGGGGTGTACCCACACGTGCTGCCAGCCACGCTCCGCAGGGTAATACCCAACGTGGTGGCGGCCGTGGGAACCGCCGTCCCGGCGGTCGGGGACAACGGCGAGGTCAGTCCACACCTTCCCCCGCAGCATCCGCCTCAAAACCCTCCTAGTCCGTGCTTTCAGGCCCATGTGACGCCAGTGGGGGGCAGGGTTCGCCACCACCACCTCCACTGGCGCACCATCACTTCGGACAGGTGGGTGCTGCAGATCGTCCGACGAGGCTACTCCCTCCCCTTCGAGGCGACTCCTCCAGCCATGCCACCGCAGAACCACCGTGTATCGGGGGATCATTTGCGACTTCTGCAGGAGGAAGTTACGGCCCTCTTGGCCAAGGGGGCCATCGAGCGCGTTCCTGGGCCTGAAGTAGGGTGTGGTTGCTACCCCCACTACTTTCTGGTACCCAAGAAGGACAAAGGGGGCCTACGCCCTATCTTGGACCTACGGAACGTCAACGGCTTCCTCCGGAAGGAGAAGTTCAAGAGGCTGACACTGGCTCAGGTCCTAGCTGCCCTGGACCCAGGAGACTGGATGGTAGCGTTGGACTTGCAGGACGCTTATTTCCACATCCCCGTCCTGCCGGCCCACCGGCGCTACCTGCGGTTCACAGTTGCCCACGAGCACTTTCAGTATACCGTGCTCCCCTTCGGCCTTACCAGCGCCCCACGGGTGTTCACAAAGGTGATGGCGGTGGTCGCAGCTCATCTGCGCAGGTTAGGGGTTTCAGTCTTCCCCTACCTCGACGACTGGTTGTTGAAGGCGGGCTCGCCCCAGACATTCGTCAGCCACCTCCAGACTACGGCAGATCTCCTGCACCGGCTGGGGTTCTCCATCAATTTGCCGAAGTCACACCTGTGCCCCTCTCAGAAGCTCCTTTTCATCGGAGCGGTTCTCGACTCGGCGCGGTTTCGGGTTTATCCACCCGAACAGCGGGTCCGGGATATTCAGGCTCTGATTCCCATCTTTCAGCCATTATCCCGGGTCTCGGTCAGGTTGACGCTGCGGCTTCTGGGGCTGATGGCCTCCTGCATCCTGCTGGTGCATCACGCCAGGTGGCGGATGCGGGCTCTGCAGTGGGACCTGAAGTTTCAGTGGGCCCAGCATCAGGGCAACCTATCCGACCACGTCCTGTCTCGGAGGGCACTGCGAGACAGCTGCAGTGGTGGCTCACGGACCGCGATTGGCTCAGCGGCAGATCCCTCTCCCTTCCCCAACCGGAGCACGTAGTTGTGATGGATGCGTCCCTCCAGGGCTGGGGAGGCCACATGGGAGAGGCGGAGATCAGAGGCCTCTGGTCTCCGGCGGAGGCCCGGCTCCACATCAACCTGTTGGAGTTACGGGCGATTCGTCTAGCACTGAAAGCATTCCTCCCCTCTGTCCGGGGGAGTGTAGTGCAGGTGTTCACGGACAACACCACCGCCATGTGGTACTGCAACAAACAGGGCGGGGTGGGGTCGTGGACCCTTTGCCAAGAGGCTCTGCACCTCTGGCAATGGCTGGAACGCCAGGGCATGACCCTGGTGGCTCAACACCTGGCAGGTTCTCTGAACGCCAGGGCGGGCAAGCTCAGCCGTCGGTGTATGATGGATCACGAATGGCGTCTGAACTCGGAAGTGGTGCAAGGCCTCTTTCAGCAATGGGGAGAGCCTTGGTTAGATCTATTCGCCACCAAAGAGAACGCGCAATGTCATCAGTTCTGCGCGTTGCAATTTCCAAGGCGGCACTCGCTTGGAGGCGCTTTTCGTCGCGAGTGGAGCTGCGGTCTACTGTACGCCTTTCCGCCTATACCACTTCTGCCCAGAGTGCTGAAGAAGATCAAGCGCGACCGGGCCCAAGTCATCCTTGTGGCTCCGGACTGGGCTCGAAGGTACTGGTACCCAGAGCTACTCAGTATGTCAGTCGATCCCCTGGTTCGTCTGCCTCTTCAGGAGGACCTTCTGTTGCAGCAGCAGGGGACGGTCCTCCACCCGAACCTGTCCAGTCTCCACCTCCATGCTTGGAGATTGAGCGGCGACAGTTGAGGCCATTTGACTTGCCTCCTGAAGTCTGTAACGTCATTCTGGCAGCCAGGCGTCCCTCCACAAAGTCGGTATACGCCTGCAGGTGGAACAGATTTGTGGCATGGTGCACAGCAAAGGCTGTGGATCCTCTTGCTGCCCCTCTTTCTGAGGTTCTTCTCTTTCTTCTTTCTCTTGCCCAGCAGGGCTCTGCTCTGGGCACTATCAAGGGCTACCTTTCTGCCCTTTCAACCTTTCTAAGGCTGCCTGATCAACCTTCTTTGTTCAAGTCCCCTATTGTAAATAGATTTCTAAAGGGCATCACACACACATTCCCTCCTGTTCCGTTTGTGATGCCTCAGTGGGACTTGAACCTGGTTCTTACGTTTCTGATGTGCACTCCCTTTGAGCCACTTCACAACTGTCCTCTCCGCCTTCTTACTCTGAAGACTGCTTTCCTGGTTGCCATCACCTCTGCCAGGAGAGTGAGTGAGCTCCAGACCCTTTCTTGTACTCCACCTTTCCTTTCTGTCCATCCGGACATAGTGGTGTTGCGTACTAAGCCATCTTTCCTGCCCAAGGTTGTCACGGCCTTTCACATCGGGCAGTCTATCACCTTGCCAACCTTCTTCCCGCCACCGCATCCCTCTAAAGAGGAAGAGCGGCTCCACCGTCTGGACCCAAAACGTGCGCTCTCATTTTACTTGGATCGCACACGCCAGTTCCGGGTGGATGACCAACTCTTTGTTGGTTACGTGGGCGCTAAGAAGGGGAAAGCGGTGCACAAGAGGACCATCTCCCGGTGGATCATCTTGTGTATCCAGGCATGCTACTCCTTGGCTAAAAAGGAGCCCCCTGTTGGATTGCGGGCTCACTCTACCCGAGCCACGGCTACTACAACTGCCCTGGGCCGGGGAGTGCCCTTACAAGACATCTGTCAGGCAGCTATGTGGGTATCGCTGCACACGTTTGCAAGACACTACTGCCTGGACAGCCAAGTCCGGAGGGATGGCTTCTTTGGCCGTTCTGTCCTCCAGGACTTTCTGGTGTGATTATTGGTTCGCAGACCCACCACCGGGGTTGGTATTGCTGGGGTATCTATTCTAAGGTAAGGAATCTAATACTAACGTGTCTCTTTCAGATGCACAAGTTACTACTTGTGTAACGATATATCTGTAAGAGACATTAGTTAGTATTAGATTCCTTACCGACCCACCCATCCTCCCCGTTCTGCGAACCGATATCTAGGGTTAGGGTTACCCCCTTTCAGGGCCCTAGTTTCAATGGCACCAGTGTTGGTTTTTAACATGGCTCTGCGTTTCTGGTGCGGAAAAGCTGTGTCTAAGAACTGACGTCAGCACGCGGAGGCGGCGTCTAAGTACTCCGACGACGTCATCACGGCGCCCACGACGCCGATGACGGACGCGGAGCCGCAGACAACGCCTACCGACACGCAAGGGTACTGCTACGCAAAAGTTTCCGGATCCAGTCTGACGCCTGGGGATATTCTAAGGTAAGGAATCTAATACTAACTAATGTAACTTGTGCTTTCCGCAGTGTTTGGGTCATTTGCATGAAGAGTTAAGATTGATGAGATTTGTTGTTTCCTCCAATAAGTGGCAAGTATGAGTACATATTTTGTGGCTTATTTGGGCTTTGCAGCGGCTGTATAAAAGCTTGGGCCGGACTTTCCCCCAAGATGCCAATGTGCATCCTCTCAACCATGCATTGGTAGGGATGCAGGGAAGAAGGTGAGCTCATTTTCAGGCTATACAGCTTATTTTGCCAAAGACTGGAAGTTGTCCATGCTCCAGACATAATGGGAAAGGATTTGGGAGAGGACATAGGGGAACGTGTCTGGTGGTAAATTTTCAGTAACTGCATGAAGGCTACCCTTAATGCAAAGCTGAAGCGTATCAATTATTGGTGTGTCCACACAGTATATGTAACACTACAGCCGTTGCATAGGATGAATCCGAATGCAGCAGAACAGTGTCCCAAATGTAAAAGGGCTATAGGTCCAGTCATACACGTGGTAGGAATGTGCAAGAATACAGAATGTTTAGACGAAAATGGTTGAAAAAGTTAATGGTTTGACAGCGGTGGCATTACAGACAATGGCACAACTGTGTCTTCTACGACTTGTGCTTAGGACAAAGTATGTTTAAGCCATGTCCAAGGCGATCAAACTGGGTCTGACTGTGGCAAAGAAATGTATAGCATCGTGCTGGATCCAGGGTCAGCTACCAACGAAGACGCAATGGAAAAAACTGCTACAATGGGTCTTGGCTGAATGTGGGATGCAATAAAAGTTTAAATATCTAGAGCGAAACCAGGGCGGAACAGTGGAATGGGAATCGGCCGTAGATACATTTGGCAAATGGAGAAACGAAGGAGGGTGATGATGTGGAGCTACTGGATATGGAGAAATGTAAAGGACGTGTAGTTGTTAAACGTAAACACGTGATATAGCTGAGCAGTATGTGCCAATGTTAAATAGGTGACTTAAAATGTTATGCTGGGACGCCAGTGTGTTTTGCTTTTCTGGGAGGGTTTGGGTGAAGTGGGAGGGGTGGGGGGGTTATGTTGACAGCTGTTGTTACTATGAAAATTAATAACGATATGTACAAATAAAAATAAATTATGCTTAACTGCTTGAAAACTGATTAGAGCCTTGTAACCTTCAATAGTACCTATCCATCAGGTTCAACTTAAATGCTGTTCAATGTCTATAAGACACAAAATAGACTCCAAGGAGATCTAAATCATAGATCCTACCGCTATATGCATCAACCTTCTCTTTTCAATCTGCAAATGTACAAGTCCATAATCGGAGCCAATAGTGACCTGCTGAAGAACCCCTCAGCATGTATATGTCTCTGAATCGAATCATGTAATTGTTCCACATCTGCCTCCTGAAAACTGCATGTCTTTGCCTAAGTATTGAATATATAATTGTGTTGAATTATGAAGTCATCTTTGTGTGGCTAGTGGAACGCCACTGGTATTAATATCGCTGTGTTTACAGATTTACCCCTGGAGAGCCCAAGTTGCCGTTTGGGTCTGTACTATATATGGACTTGGAAAGCGGGGAAGAACATGAAGAAGCCGAAGAGAGTGATGTGCTAAGGTGCGTATCATATTGTTCAGACGAATACTTAAACCTGCTCTTCCTCAAGTGGGGCCCATTTAAACAAGCATTTACAATGCAACGGTTTCGCCTTACAGAAAGTTAGACACGCTTTCAGTTTTAGTAGAGGAGACCCCTTGCCTCCCACTGCAGCTGAAGCATTTCAGCGCTGTGAATTAACCCCCTCCTGTGAGAGTTAGCTCTACTTTTTCAGAGAACTTTTAAGGCATCTGCAAAGTGGACTCTGGCCCAGGGCCCCAGCCTTTCAAAGGGGGTGGGAGTGAAGGGGAGGTGTGGTGTGAAAGAGCCAGCTCTGTTCTACAGATTTTTGCGCTCATCACTTAGATTAATTTTTAAAGACAATCTTGGAAATAGTTTATTTTTTTATTTATTTTTAATGTATATTACAGACATTTTGCAGACAAAATGTGTTATACAAGGAAGCCATAGCTGGATGGATTAGTGAAAGTATGAATGGATGAGTGAAGGGGTGAATGGAATGATGAGGGAAAGGATGGATAGATGAGTGAATGCAATGGGGGGCTGAGCAGAGAGTGCATCAGTGAAGGGACGGTGCAAGGAGAGGCTGAGGAGAGTGCAGCAGTGAAGGGACAGTGCAGGGACAGTGCAGGGAGAGGCTGAGGAGAGAGTGCATCAGTAAAGGGACAGTGCAGGGAGAGGCTGAGCAGAGAGTGCAGCAGTGAAGGGACGGTGCAGGGAGAAGCTGAGGAGAGTGCAGCAGTAAAAGGACGGTGCAGTGGGGGGCTGAGCAGAGAGTGCAGCAGTAAAAGGACGGAGCAGTGGGGGGCTGAGCATAGAGTGCAGCAGTGAAGGGACGGTGCAGTGGGACTGAGGAGAGAGTGTAGCAGTGAAGGGATAATGCAGTGAGAGGCTGAGGAGAGTGCAGCAGTGAAGGGACGGTGCAGTGGGGAGGAGGAGGAGTGAGTGCAGCAGTGAAGTGACGGTGCAGTGAGAGGCTGAGGAGAGTGCAGCAGCGAAGGGACGGTGCAAGGAGAGGCTAAGGAGAGAGTGCAGCAATAAAGGGACGGTGCAGGGAGAGGCTGAGGAGAGAGTGCATCAGTGAAGGGACGGTGCAGGGAGAGGCTGAGGAGAGAGTGCAGCAGTGAAGGGATGGTGCAGTGAGAGACTGAGGAGAGTGCACCAGTGAAGGGACGGTGCAGGGAGAGGCTGAAGAGAGTGCAGCAGTGAAGGGACGATGCAATTGGAGGCTGAGCAGAGAGTGCATCAGTGAATGGACGGTGCAGGGAGAGGCTGAGGAGAGAGTGCAGCAGTGAAGGGATGGTGCAGTGAGAGACTGAAGAGAGTGCAGCAGTGAAGGGATGGTGCAGTGAGAGGCTGAGGAGAGTGCAGCAGTGAAGGGACAGTACCGTGAGAGGCTGAGAGAGAGTGCAGCAGTGAGTGATGGTGCAGTGGAGGAGTGAGGGCTGCAGCCTGGATGGGGGGGGCTGAGCAGAGAGTGAAGCGATGGCGCAGGGAGAGGCTGAGGAGAGAGTGCTGCAGTGAAGCGATGGTGCAGTGAGAGGCTGAGGAAAGTGCAGCAGTGAAGGGACGATGCAATGGGGGGTTGAACAGAGAGTGCATCAGTGAAGGGACGGTGCAGGGAGAGGCTGAGGAGAGTGAAGGGACGATGCAATGGGGAGCTGAGCAGAGAGTGCATCAGTGAAGGGACGGTGCAGGGAGAGGCTGAGGAGAGTGCATCAGTGAAGGGACAGTGCAGGGAGAGGCTGAGGAGAGAGTGCAGCAGTGAAAGGATGGTGCAGTGAGAGACTGAGGAGAGTGCAGCATTAAAAGGACGGTGCAGTGGGGGGCTGAGCAGAGAGTGCAGCAGTGAAGGGACTGTAACAGGGAAGAGACGGTATAGTGGAGCTGAGGAGAGAGTGAAGGGATGGTGCAGTAAGAGGCTGAGGAGAGTGCATCAGTGAAGCGATGGCGCAGGGAGAGGCTGAGGAGAGAGTGCAGCAGTAAAAGGACAGTGCAGTGTAAAAATAAAAATATGCCTTACCTCTAACATAAACTAAAATCAACATACATACCTGTCTGAACAACTCCGTGCACAGCGGTGCACATCGCTGAAGGGAATCGCCACGGGCCATGTTGAACCTAGAAAAGAGAGAATAAACATAAGATTAGCAAACAAAAAACAAAATGCTTACCTCTGAACGAAAACAGAGACAGAGAGTGAGGTAGTGAAAGAGAGTGAAAGTGACTTAGTGATATAGAAATAGAGAGAGTGAGGTAGTGAGACAGAGAGAGTGAGGTAGTGAAAGAGTGAGTTAGTGATGGAGAGTGATTTTGGTGGTAGTGAGATAGAAACAATGAGTGATGTTGTGACATAGTGAGATAGAGAAGGACTGAGGTAGTTTAAGAGAGAGTGAAAGTGACTTAGTGAGATAGAGAGAGAGTGAGTTAGTGAGATAGAGAGTGACGTAGTGAGTTGGAGAGAGAGAGTGAGCTAGTGAGATAGAGAGTGAGTCAGCGAGAGAGTGTTGTAGTCATTTTTTGAGTGAGTGACTTGTGTTATAGTTGAGAGTGATATGGAAATAGATAGAGTGATGTTATGGAGAGAGTTAGTGAGAGAGAGAGTGAGATAGTGTTATAGATATAATTTGAGTAGTGATGTAGTTATTTTTGTTTTGTGGGAGAGTGAAGTAGATATAGAGTGAGGTAGTGAGAGAGAGTGAGGTAGTGAAAGAATGAGGTAGTGAGGGTGAGAGTTGTGCTGTATTGAGATAGAAACAGAGAGATGTTGTGAAGTAGTGAGCTAGAGAGAGAGTGAGGTAGTGTATGAGAGAGTGAAAGTGAGTTAGTGTATTTGAGAGAGAGAGAGAGAGAGAGAGAGAGAGAGAGAGAGAGAGAGCGGTAGTGAGATAGAGAGAGAGTGAAGTAGTGAGTGAGAGTGAAGTAGTGAGTTAGTCTCATGCGCTGTGGCTGTGTCTGATGGCACTCAAACACTCAACCCAACCCAACCCAACTTGGAACAGCCCACCTGGCAGTCAGGGTCCAGCAGCAGGTAGGCAAGTACCAGATCAGGTTTCTTAACGTATTTGTCACCCTAGAGAATCTGAAGTTTCCCTTAACCCTGGAGGCCACATTGTTCCAAAGGTTACCTAAATAACTTGGCCTGTGGCCATTTGAAGATACCTCGGTATTCCTAACACAATACACAAATTCCCCATAATCCCAACAGAGACAAAACATGTGGCTACGATTAGCCAGTCCTAAAATGCATGCAGAGCCACTAAATTATGTGATTCTATAGCGTGGACGCAGCGCTTTCAACATAATTATAGATTTGCCTCTTTTGCCACATATTCCATCATCTTCTGCATAATTTACAGATTTGCCAAAAGAAATAATTATTCTAGCTCAAACAGATCATAAATTAACAAAAATGTGGGGGCGCGAGTTGCCACGCAGAGGAAGGCCCTACCTGCGAAGTTCCACTGATCACATTTCGATTGCTTATTGCTGCATGTGAGTGATAAACTGTTACTAATAATTCGGAACCTTTGCCCATATAGTGTTAGCATGAAGCAAAAAGACAAAATAATGCAAGAATACTGTCACAAGATGCGCTTCATTACGCCAGATAATCTGTCTTTTCTTGCTATATAATTTAGTTAACACTGAGCATAATTTGACCCCCGCCACTAAATTGCTGGTGCCCATGATACAGGATGATGAAAAAAGTTGCTCACGTAACCCGGAGCCCTGAAAACAAACCTTAACAGAACTGGCCACTTGCGACCTATTGGTTTATTTATCCACTTGGTAATCCCAATCGGGAACTGCAAGCCTTGTAGGCCCCTCAGCACCGTCGAACAGTTACAAAATATGCACACAAAAAATCCAAAGCCCTTTTAAACAAACAAGCAACTTTCAAAATAGGTTTATTTGACTTTTACTAGACTTATGGCTCAAAACATCACAGAAACATCTGAACCAATTGAGGTGCCACGAATGCCTAGTTTTGATGCGCCTGTCTTGTGCACTGAGACACATTCTATTCTTTGACTGACTCTCAAAGTCATTCTCAGAGTGATTCTCAAACACCTGAGCGGTTCTCAGTGACCGGAGGAACCAATAGTTTAATGTTAGTATTGTTTTATAATAACTGCTCATCTATCAATAAATAATAATAAAGTACCACTGGACTGCACTAGTAACATATTAGGGTGCAATGGGCCTCAATTCAAGCAAGAGAAATTACTCCTCCAGCCTCCGCATGTGGAGTGAAAGAGAGACATGGTGGTGGTTCAGTGGACCCATCATACACCTGTGCGCAGGTGCCGCTGCACCTGTTGCACTAATAGCAACTGCTGCACTTAGGTAGCTGCGTCTCTGCACAGTGCCAAGGATGGACGTCCGACATTTTGTTGTATGCAACATGATTCGTCTAGTTTTCAGTTTTTCACTTTAACTAGTCTAGATTTTTTACTATATATAATCGACGCATTCTTTTGCTGGCGAATTCCCAAGGCTGTACTTTCGCCATTGCTGTGACAACGTATGTTTGAATATGTAGTGTAAAGTATATTCGTAACCAACGCTCACGCCATCGCCTCGCAGTAGGCCCTGGCTGCTCGGCTACTGCTAACCCCGGGGTGTGAGGGGGCTACCAATGGAAACTAATGGAGGTGTCGTGGATAACCTTCCCAAGTGGTAGTACCCGGTCACCGGGGCGAGCGGTGAGAAAGGACCGTTGTATTACAACCTGATAAGTGCTCCCCTTTAAACCCCCATGCTTATATATAAAACCTGACTCTTCTCCGCAACCCCCAACCCCGGTGTCATCAAATAACCGAATCACCGCCCTCCTCACCACCGCTCCCCTCACGCCACTACCTAAAAATCGCCCTCCTTTGCCCTAGCCACTTTCCATCTCTTTATCCTATCTCCAGCAAATCACCTCCCTGTTTTCACACAACCATCTCACTGCACCAAATCAGTCTCTCTCCTTCGCCCACCCCCTCATAGTACCGCACTTTCTCACTCCTAAACCACGTCCCTTCCTCTTCCCTACTCTCCCTGACCACCATGCACCCTACCACACCACCAAACCAGACCCATCGCCCAAAACTGACAAAACATCACTACTACGGCCTCAGTTCGCCCCCCCCTCCTCCACCTCCCCTGTATATCTGTCCCTTTTCCCTCAGTACTCCCTCAGTACTCCCAATAGCTCTTCTTCACCACTCCTTTCAACTGTCTCTTTCATCTCCCCAAACAAGTCTTCCTTTGCTCTCTCAAACCTATTCACCACTTCTCCCTTCATCCTTCCTTCTCCCCGCAGCCCCACACATCCCATTTCCTGCAACTTGCTCGAGACACCCACTACTCCTTCTACAACATCTTACATCACTTTCACGCCACCCCTCTCCTCCTCTACCACTCACCGCGCTGATTTACTACCACCAACATCCTTCCGCCATACTCCCATAAACTACCCCTCCATCCACCCCACTGCTCCAAGTCCAGGTGAGCCTGCCCTTCTGCCCCCACCCCGGATATATCAGGCATTCCCCATACTCACCGCTCCATGGGGGCGCCGCTGCCTTCACACGAGAAGAAGGGTGGAAACTGCCGCATGTAATCCACAGTGCGCCTAGAGACGCGCTTCTCTGCGCCCCAGTGTCTAAGCCGCCAGTGCCCGCCTCTCTAGCTTCGGTGGCTGGGGCGGGAATGTGCGCGCGCCCACCTGTGGACCGCAGCAAGGCCCCCCGGGGTACGTTCAGGTCCTCCGCGCACCTGGCTCCCTCCTCTCCGGATCGCCTCGCGCTCACTCCACCGTTTCCCAGTCAACTGCTGCAGAGATAGCGGGGAGGCAGCCGCGCGCGAGGGTGGGGGCAGTGGGAGAAGACAGGAGCGCGAGAGGGTAGAAGGAGAGAGCAGCACGCGAGGGGGCGCCGCGCGCAGGAGGGGGCAACAGAAAAAGCTGCAAGGAAAGAGGCGGGAACGGCGGGGATTGTGAAGGAGAGGACCTGAGAGGCGGGAAAGAAAGGGACAGATGGAGAGGTGACTGCACGAGAGAAAGAGAGAAATGTGAAGGCAACAGTATGGGAAAGAAGCGCACAACAGAGAGTGAGAAGAGACGGGCGGTAAATAAAAACAAGTCAGGTCCCGGGCCGCGCTGTGATTGGCTGACGTCACGGGGGTGTCCCGGCCGGCAGCCAATCACAGCGCAGCCCTGGAATGACGTCACGGGGGTGTCCCGGGCCGGCAGCCAATGGCAGCGCGGCCCGGGACAAAGGGGCGGGGCTTAAAAAAAGCACCAGAAACGCCCCCGAATCGCGTTTTCGAGAGAAAACGCGATTGACAGCCTCTGCCTCCCAATGGCTAGCCTCCATTTATGGAGCTAGCCAATTGGAAACAGAGGCTGTCCTAACCTCACTATTAGAAACAACATATTTCGATCTGGGAGTGGCTTCGCCCCTCGCCAGGTTACGAAACCTAAAAAGGGGTGTCTGCAAGAGACGAGGTAAATACACAATTAAATGTGTGTGTGTGTGTCCAAGTCAAATTTACGTTGGTTGTGAAGGGATTACTTGTTAGATGTCCAGCCTTTAGTTATGTTGTAATCTGTAGCCCCAGTGCATCGCATTTAGATCCAGAAGATCTGGAAACATTTGATTGAATTATGCTATTGCAAGCCTTCGACACTCTCCTTGATATTCTTCCTCGTGTGAACCCCTGTAAATTCTCGTTGCATGCAACTCTTAAAACATTACTTATAATGGATACTAACTCCCGCAGATTGCATACTTAAGCCCCATCCCAGGCTCCATTTGTTAGCTGGAAACGTTTTATTTCCTGTGTTCCAGCTGACTACCATCTTGAACACTCCTGGGCCAAGGAACAGAGAGTCCAGATGTATGTCCTGAAATGGTAAATGGACTATGGCCAAGACTATTGAGTAAGAGGGTCACGTCACCCATATCTCTCCGAACTGGCAAAAAGGGCAGAAAAGGGTTAGTGGGGGAAGAGAAGCAAGAGCAGTATGTAGATGACTAAATATGACCGATCACCTTACTGCAAGATACAGGCATGACTGTGAAGCGGATGAGATCTAAACCCACACAACTGGCGTGCCAAGTACCTCCAAGATCAAACAAAGCATTTTGGAAAGACAGAAATGAAGTTAAGAGCTTCGTGCCCCCGGGGCACTTTGGTATTACAGAAGGGGCCGCGGCCCCTTCTATATCACCAATAGCGCAGGCGCACATAAATCGATGCGCTATCTTCAAAGGGGCGTTTCCTTATTTGCATGGGGACGTTTCCCATGCAAATGAGAGAATTCCTTTGCCTCTGCGCCCGTGCTGTATTACTGACGAGGGCGCAGAGGTAAAGAAGCCCTCAGAAGGCACAATCACAGTGCGCCACTTAAAAGGTGGCACATTGTTAGTGCGCCCCCTGATGGCTTGTTAGTCCCACCTTGTCTGCATTTGTTACCTCCCATGGTGACTGGCCCTTTTACTTCTGTTGCTACATGTTATGTCTTATTTAGTCTGTAAGCACTATTTTCTTTAATGAGTTTCTCCTACTGCAGGCACGACGTGCTTTCCTCGCCATACCTGCTTTCACTTTCAAACAGCCCTGTACAATGGCGGCCGCTTATTTGATGTGAAATAGGTCTCGCTTTTATAAGAGGTTGAGCTATTGCCATTGTAAATGACAATAGCTTAGACTCTCGTAAATGCGAGACCTATTGCATTGCAAAGGCTTGTTTAGGTATGACTGCCGTCTACTCGCGAAGCTGTAGAAGGCTGACTGTGGCGGCAGCAAGATGATTTCTGTACCAGCCAAACCTTTTTAACTGTTGTCTGCTAGCGAGACATGCCTCCCCCGCAATTCTCTATATTTGGTCTGCCAGTCCCCCCTGCGACTGTGTCCTTCATCCATCCGTGTGGGACATGGATGTTATATGTGTGTTTACATCACTTGTGTGTGCACAGGATACTTGTGTGCAGTGTGTATTACACCAGTGACTGTGGCCACACTCAATCTCTCCCAGAGAGGCTAATGGCTGATACAGTTTATTACTAAAGACTGTCCCCATATTACTGTAGGTAATGTTCCCCACTATAGTCCCTATTCAACCTCCTCTATTAATTATGTACATCATCTTCCATTGTGTGTGTTAGTATTAAATAGCTTTTTCGAAAATGGATGTACTGACTGAACAGTGACTCATTAGCAGTTATAATAAGTTTATGGATTTGAGTCTCTAACCCCACGCCAGCTCCCTGAGTAAAGGATTGGACTTCTAGACTTCACTACTCTGAGGGTTAAGTGCTAAAGGGGTGCTCTTGGTATTCATTCAGTTCTGGGCTCAGTAAAATGGTTAAGTCCCAGCCGGTGCGCGGACTGCCTCAGTCTGAACCAAGTAACCCTTGCCTGCCACGGCCTCCTAAAAAATTTCTCCCACCAAGTCTGCCTTTGGACAGTGAGCCATCAGTCAACAGAGACAAAGTTAAAAGTTCTTAATATTTGCACAATTAATCAAAATCATTGCCAATCATCAACTTGAAACACTACAAGTATGGCCAAAGTTGGGACTTGGACTAGAAGACTCAGAAAAGCTGAGATCTCAAGGAACAACCCAGGGTAAGTACCTAGGAACCCCACTGAGGCTGTGTGCAGAGTGGAAACACAGCCGCGTGCTCAATGCAAGTCAATATGAAAGTCACAGTTTCAGTTTTCAAGAAGAAGGACCCTTCCCGTTGGACCCTGAAGAAACCCAGTGGAAGATGGTAGGTTGGAGAGTCACCCCACCCGTGGATACCTCAGGAACCAGGATACCTACACCAGGGAAAACTGGTGCATAGGTGTGAAGTGACGTCGGAACCGGCTGTAGACCACAATGGAGGACTTCAGAAAATTGCAGCTGGCGAAGAAGGTGAAAGAGTCCGGTGGAACCCAAGGATGAATTTGTGAAGAGGCGGACCTGCAAGCAGAGGGGACAGAGCTTATTCCACTCAGGAGTGACCAGGAGGCACGGAAGACGAAGGACCAACAATGACAGAAGATGCAGGAGTGAGGACAGTGATCTTGTCACTGCAGCTGAGAGGACCAGGCGACGCTGTAGAAGACCAGGAGCCGTTCACGAGCTGTCCCACATCGGAAGTCGAGAACCAGGTCGTCGGTGTCCGGCAGGAGCCCAAGCAAGCCTTGGCAGCAGACATGGTAATTGAAAAAGGTGCAGCGTTGGGACCAGCAAGGACCAAGGGACTCACCAAGTTCAGGAGAGTCAGAGCAGGCCCTGAGCAAGCAGGGGAGCCCACTGAAGCCAAAGTAGACCCTAAAAAGGACCCATAGGCTGAAGGCACATGAGTTGCAAGAGGACCTCGAGCAGGAGCAGCTCACCAAAGATGCAGGCCCACGGTGCAGAGGATGCGCTTAGGGCGAAGATCTTGGTAGAAGAGAAGCTGGAGGCTGGAGCTTCTTGTAGCCTGAAGATCTCTGGAGGACCGAGTCAACGAGCTTTGGCAGCGGCAAGCCAACGTGGTGTACAGGGGTTCTGTTCCTGCGGCACTGACGAGGGATACTGGCATCAAACTGCAGTCCTTGAGGGAGTTGCAGAACCATCACCTGTTTTGCTGAGCCTTTCAAAGTCAGTGGGACCTCAAGAGCAGTAGACCGGTCTGCTTGGTTGCGGTGCCTGCAGATGCAGAGGAGTGGCTGCTTCACTCAACTGGAGATTACTTCAGGTGTCTTTGATGCACACAGGCCTGGAGAGGAACCTGGATGGAGCACAGGCACAAGTGAAGCAGAAGACTGGCAGGACGACGAGACCAGGAGCAGCAAGAGTCTTCCTTGATGCAGTCTCGGTTCCAGGCGAAGTTCAAGGTGCCCAGACTGTTGAAGTTGAAGTGGTTTCGGATTTGAATCCTGTCCCATGACAAATCTGAAGAGCCACCCACAGGTAAGCCCTTAAGTACCCCAGGGAAAGAATTGGGGTGATTTAAGTGTCCCTCCCAGAGAAGAGGCTGGACAGATAGGAGGATATTCATATGTCCTTTATCCAGTTTCACGCCAGAGCGGGAGCCAACGGTTCCCTGAACTGGCTAAAACTGGAGTATGCAAGAAGGACACCAAATGTGCCCTTCAAAGAAGTCTGGTGGAACTGGCAAGCCCCCCACCCCAGCCCAATACACTAAGCTGTCTGGGAGTTGGTCACACCTCCCTGTAGCAGGAAACCTATTGTTCTGCCTTCCCATGCTCAAGCTTAACTCAGCAGCAGGGGGCAGAAACATGCCGTAGGTCGACAGCAGCACTAGCTTGCTGCTAGACCCTGAAAGGCTGGTACAGGGAATACAGGGGGGGGCACCCTAGGGGAGCCCCTCAGTACATGCAATCCTACATTCAACAGTCTAATCGGTGTTTGGGTAGGGATCCAACACGTTTGATACCAAAAATGACCGGTTTCGGTGCAGCCAATACATAGTTAGACATCTTGTATTTGACTTGATGTCCACTATATGTATTAAATGGCTCATCCCAATTACAAAGCCTAGAGAATGGACTCCGGGGTTTGTAGAGGGGCCTTGCTCATGCAGGGGCACCCTCATGCTTTTTGCAAGTCTATCATTAAAGGCAGGTGGATGCACCACCTAATTTATGGACCAATGGTTACGCTACTGTTTAGTGAAACACTGAAACATTTATTGTATACTGACTCAGAATGATGCAAATGCCTTGTAATATTGCCTTTTGTTTCAAAATGAAAAACCCAACAATAACATTTTTTTTAAAATGAGGCTGTATGAGCCCATAAAACGGTATTTAATGTATTTTTGATTTGGTCATCACTGTCACAATGCTGAATAAGCGTTCATGTTCCTGGTAAGTAAAGCCAGCCAAGAGTCAACTTTGGATGAAAGGATTTCTGAGCTAAATAATTCATTGTGAGATGTAAGTTTTTATTCTCTGTGTATTAAACTTGAACCTGTCTTCCGGCAGTGAGAATATCGCTACAGTGAAGCCATCAGAGGAGTCCAAACTTACCATGGAAGAACCTTCACAGCTCGGAGAAACAGCACAAGAACCTACTGTGGAGAAATCCAAAAAAGAGGTGAAGTGCCATTCTCTAATTTTATCATGACATTAATCGCACAGAACCGAAACTCTGTCTTCCAAAGCACTCCTGTCTTAACAATGGGATCTCTCTCGCATGTTGTCAAATTTAGTGGGCTCAGCAATGACACAAGTACTGTAATACCTTAAAGTGGGTGGACTGCATGCTTTGGATATAGACACTGTCCCGAGCTGAGTATGTTTCACCTCCAATTTTGCTTTATCCTTATATTTATCTTTAGTATTGGGTATGACTTTAGCCATTATAAGTTTCAGATGCAGCTTGAAGCACATTTCACCAATGGTTTTAATTCCTTTAACAGCACGCTCTGTAGTCTTAGAGAATCAAGCCAGAACATTGCCCACCTGCCATCAATCCCAAACCTTACTTCCATTCTCCTCCCTAACTCCAACTACTAGAAAGTTAACAGCTCCTAGGTTACTTAAATATACAAATATCCAGAACAATCTGCTTTCCTGAAGTCTGAGCCTAAACCAGACTTACTTGTAGAATCATGGTTCTACACCTGAGCCTTCGCAGATTCTATTCACAGAAAATAGGTGCTTAGATACTGGTGGGTTTGTAAAATAGTATTGCTGCCTTGGAAGTAGCCAGGGCTGTAGCACTTTTGGATCTGAAACCGCGGCTTAAGCCCTTCATGTTGACCATTACTAGACAGGTTGGTGGACTTGGATCTGCTGTGCCTCCAAGAATGCATGTAGGAGATGTAGGATGGAACTTTGAGAGGGACCTCACTACGAGCATCCTGGGCCAACTGACAGTTGAGTACAATCTCCACCTGACATTCCACAAGCCCAACACCAGGGATGAATGATCCAATTCCACCATTCTCCAGTATTGGATCTTTCATAGATTCACATGCTTGAATCATTCTTCGTCGTCGAAGTGGGAGTTCCACAGTACCATGATAAAGCAGTATGTATCACTATCATAGGCTATAATGGCATGTAGCCAAACTGCTTCTAAACCTCAAAAGAGTCTCAGGAGCAATCCTGAGAAATCAGCGCCTATCTATCAGCAGACCTGTAGCCCCAGCTCTGGCAGCATATGAGGGCAAGGCTGTAGCCTCTGCTGTCTATGGTTCAGAGCTGTGGGGATGTGAGAACACCATTGACCTGGCAAGGGCAGAGAACAAGTTTGTGAGGGACCTGGTCGCTCTCCCGTTCTCCACACCTCTAAAACCTCTCTTTTTAGATATGGGTAAACATTCTATCGCAGACGTCGTGCGCCTCCATCCATTGCTGTTCTGGGTGCGCCTGAGAAGGATGCCAGAACTGGAAAAATATGCGTTGGTCCTGGATGAGCTGATTACCCTGAACAGTACAAATAAGATACCATGACTAACCAAACTTAAACAGCTGGTTTTGAAGCTAGGTTTGGGTGAATTTTGGATCACCCAGTCCCCTCCCCACAAGCAAATCATCAAAAAAATCTATTGGGATTGGGTACAGGATGAAGAAGTAAAACATGCAAAGTGGGGGGCACTTACAACCCATTTTATGGAATCTAAACCCAGTAAAAAACTTGAGCCCTTCCTAGATTTTATTCAAAACCCAAGCGATAGGTCTCTCTTCCTGAAAATGAGATATGGGATCCTACCCTTGAAGAACTTCATTGAGGGATGGAAAGGAAGAGGGGCACATGTCTATCCTCTTAGCTGCCCAGGGTGCCCATGCACGAGCGAATCTCTTCCCCACTTTTTGTTCGCTTGTAGGGCCTATAAAAGACCTAGATCAAAATGGTTAAAACCGGTATGTAGAAAGTTGGGTGTCAGAGAGTCCAGAACTGCCTTGCGCATTCTCTTGTAAGATGGTACATCTATGCTAGTTGTATGTGGGGTCGCTAAATATCTAGCCAGTGCGTGGTTCATCCGCGCCAGACTGTTGGTCGAGGACAAGTGATAGGCTCGGGCAGCCAAATTGATGTATATACCCACTGCTGCTAATGTATCATTGAATTTATTCTGTTTTAATTGTAAATATTTTGAATTTTATCTTTTTATACTATGGCAAGAAAGGTATTGAATATTAGATTTTTTTAAATATGTGTTTTTATGTTTGTACTTTTATGATATGCAAATATCGAATAAAGTAGTACAACAACTATAATGGTAAATGAAAAAGTCAGTTTAATAGCCTATCTATGTCCTTTTTTTTTTTTAAAGGGCCAAACTTGAACTGTAACCAATCAGGCTCCAGGACCCTCTAGAACACTCCCAACGGAGGTTTAGCCACTCAGATGTTCTACCCCATCTCGTGTGAAGGGAGTCTCCCTGAGCTTTACTCAGTTTCTTCAGCCATTACTTCTTTTTGGACCATTCAAGGTGATATTTCATGTTTCATTTCTCTGACCCTGGCACATATGTCAGAGTAGCAGAAAACAAGGTAAAAGACTACCAAATATGTCTAACCTTTACCTCAAAACCTCTCCTGTTCAGAGACATGAGGCTATTATTTGGACTACAGAAACCTAAATCTGTCACTTATGATGAGGAGAGTGAGGATTCCTTAAGTGGCGTCACAAAACTTGAGTTGGCCCCTATCCAAGGTACATGGAGGGGCCCCCTCTTGATCAGTCAGCAGCTCTCAGGTCAGGGTACTGTGCTGAGGGGGCACCTGGAGCTTGGGGGCCCCCCAGCACTGCAGGGGCCTCTGTTACGCCACTGGATTCCTTCATCTTAGAGGAGAGGTCAAAGGGAGAGGTCGCAGACTTCTCACGGAGACAGAAAATTGGAAAAAACTACCTGGGAGGCAGACCCTACAACCCCCTCTTCAGCCCTGAATCTACAGCAGGGAGATCCTCATAACCTGACATGAAGAGTCTATGGCAAAACTGCTGTCATAATCATCATTAATTACGATCACAACGTCAACGATGTTAACTATTACACCCTCACCTATGACGGCCTTGTGTATGATGGTCTCGTCTATGATGGCATTCTCTACGATGGCATTCTCTATGACACACTTATGGTTTATGATTATTTCTTGATCACAGAAGCAATTGTTCTTACCCGACAGAACCAATTGTAGCTTTTTGTATAGCTACCCTGGTTCTGAGGGACACAGAGTTACCCCATTGTTGCAACAGCATTCTCTACGACGGCATAGTCTATGACAACCTCATCTACAAATGGCCTAGTCTACAAATCGCCTAGTCTACGAATGGCCTAATCTACGAATGGCCTGGTCTACGAATGTCCTCATCTGCAAATGGCTTCATCCAGGATGGCATCGTCTACGACGGCCTCATCTATAACGGTCATCTATGACGGCCTCATCTATGACTTTCGTCTACACATCCTAATCTATGACGGTAGTCTACAACACCCTCATCTATGCTGGTAGTCTCCTACTGCCTCATCTACGATGGTCCATTACAGCCTCTTCTACAACAGACCCATCTTTGACAGCCTAGTCTGATAACCTTGTCTATGATAACCGGGTCTATGATAACCACGTCTACGATAATCACGTCTACGGCTGCATAATCTATGACAGCCTCGTCTATGACTGCATCTTCTACGATGGTCTCATCTACGATGAATGCCTTGTCAACGTCAATCTAATTGTCTACTTCTGCCTCATCAATGACTGTCTCGATGATAATACAAACAACAAGAGCAATTGTGGTCATTAACAAGAACAAAAGACACATAATCCAGAAACTTGTAATGTCAAGAATTAAAAGGTCTAATATGAGCATGTCTGCAACAGTCAGCAATATATGTAGAGGCAATATGTGGAGCAATTTCACCACTTCACTCCACCTGCAACTTCAGAGCATGGGTTAGGTCCATGTAGCTCTAGTATTAGACCTACAGGGCATGTTACAGGATTACTACAAACACTTTCTCGAGCCTGCAAGGTCACATCCTGTTCGATAGGTCAGCATCCTCCTGTCACTCCAACAATAATCCCAGTGTCAAATATTTCCATGCTTCCAGGGAGCTACGTGTTCACATCTGGTAATGATAGAGAGAAGGCCCACAATAGGTGGATTCCCCACCAGATAGTTTTTGGTGGTTTCCATACCCCTAAGGAACGAGCGGCCAAACGCTTCCAACTTCCAATACCAAACAAGCAATCAGTTTGTTTTCTTTAGGATTTTAAATGGAAAAGCTGTGAGGCCTATTTCAATTGTTGATATAACTGAGAGGAATTACAGTCATGGAAAATCATGTCACTCATAATCCCGCCTGACCAGCAAGGAGACATTCTCAACTATGTCTGGTGCTATTGTACGGGCTGCAAATTCACTGGCAATACAAGGCAGGTATAACCATCAGATGTGGTAAGATATTGCCACATACGTAAAAATTTCTGCTAGAAGACAGAAAGAGCAGAACCAAAAACAACAACAACAAATTCTGCAGGGGGCGATATGTCCTCATCAGAAAACAGCTGCAATAGTATTCCCACAACTGGCAGGGTCAGTGGCCCTTAGACTCCAAGGTTGTTTCAAGGCCACAACTTTTAGAACCTGAGGTATAAATATATCTAACATTTCTACCCTACCAAAGCGACTCTCTGCTAGACAAGCACGTCGACGACGCCTTGCAAGCTGTCAAGGTTGACTCTGACACTGCAAGATCTTATAGCACTTTACAATTTCGAAAGAAACACCCTTTAGAGGGAAACGCGAAAGGGACACTTATCCCTATCAAGGAAGATACCAGAGGTATTAGACTTAACCCTTCCAGTAGCCCTTAGGCTAACTTATCTACAGTGACAACGTTCTGGTGCTGCTTACGCCATCCTGTGGGAGAAACAATTCCAAAATGATGTCATCTATGGCGGAAAACAGCATCAGACAAATAAGTCCTGGATCTCATCACATATGGCTAGACATTAAGAGTTCTCCGACATTCCGCCCACCATTCCCCCAAAACCAGAGCACCCACCTCTTCTCCATCTGCTTCGGAAGGGAGTGCTAGCTATGCTCACCAAAGGGTCCATAGAAAAAGACCCGCATTTTCGCAAGGAACTGGCTTCTATTCTTTGTTTTTCCTCATAGACACAAAGGAAGGAGTGGCGATCCATCATAGACATCCAGAAATTAAAAAGTATCTCCGAAAACAATCCTTGAACGTGATCACCCTCTCAGTCACCATATGACAGCTCTGAATTAACAGGGTTCACACTTTTTCATTCCAACTCATGTATCAAAGTTCTCCCAATTAGCTCAATTCAGCTTTGTGCATTTTTACCTAATGCCTAGCCCCAGTGGCTGCTCTTTTTCAGGAAGGGCAATCGTAAGGTTTTCCCCTACCTTGACAACTGGATGATAAAAGTACCAACGCCTTCCAAGCGTACAAGGCCACAAAGGCTTGCCAAAAGTTGTTTCACAAAATAGGTCTCTTTGTGAATTATCAATGATCATCAACTCCTCCATCGAATAAGATACTGTTTCTGGGCCGCAACAGTAGTTACTATCCAAGACAAAGACTTTCGATTCCAAGACAAGCAACAAAGGCTCTAGGAACTGGCTCTCGAATTTAAAAACAATTGCCTGATTGGTTACAATTGCCATTATAGCCTATAATAGTGATACATACTGCTTTATTGTGGTACTGTGGAACTGCCACTATGACGACAAGGAATAATTCAAGTCTGTAATTCTATGAAAGATACCAGTACGGAAGGAGTGTAGTTACAGGTAAGTAACTTATTTTCTTATAGGGCATCACAGTAACACTATTTTCAAGTGCTACGTCTGTCACAGTTGGTATACATTCTCCCCTGTGCCAAAGATACCCCATTTTGTGTACTGGGAGTCGGAATGTTAAGTCTGCTAATCCCAACATTAATAAGCTGTAATGTGTCATACTGGTGTGAGGAGTATGTCTTTAAACATATATACTTACATCTTTTATGTGTTCTGCTTATGTTCATTTGCTTTACCTGATTTAGAATGTAGTGGTCGAACAATCCACATGGGCTGGCTCTGTGTTATTTGGTCGCAATCTATCATGGGAACTTGTAAGCTGTCTCCACTGACTTTGTGGACG
The DNA here is from genome assembly GCF_964261635.1 of Lissotriton helveticus. Classification (NCBI taxonomy): domain Eukaryota; kingdom Metazoa; phylum Chordata; class Amphibia; order Caudata; family Salamandridae; genus Lissotriton; species Lissotriton helveticus. The sequence goes on along the minus strand of NC_136073.1, from coordinate 694,581,707 downwards.
GTCCACCTGAACTCTTTTTTATGCCTCCCTGAACTCTTTTCTCTGCCCCCTTTAGCCCCCTCACCCTGGTGATGGTTTATTTCTTTCAGTCCTTTTGTCGCTCCTGTTATCACCACTTACCCCTGCACATTACTTTTTGTCTCTCATGCAGAGTAGTGAACTGAATGTATAGCTCACCCATTTAAGCTCTGCGGCTATGATAACCCGTTGATCATTGTTGACTTTTTGTATGTAGAACGTAAAATTTCAATAAAGGATTACAAAGAAAAAATCCTCTACTGGCTCTCTAGCCAAAATATAGCTGATTCCTGAAAAAACTGCGGCAGATCTTCAGAGTTTGAGAGACCTTTTGTCCCTTAAGGTTGAGACTGTTAAAGTTCACTTTGATGGCCTTCTACTACATTCCTCCTACACCACACACTGATGCCTCTCCCCGGGGGATAGCAAAACGTTTCTTGCCTACTTAATACATACATCATCTGGCTGTTTTTGCTGTTGCTCCGACGGTTGGAGGCTGCTAGAAGCTGTGTTGCCGCTGCCGTGTGTCCTGAGTCCCGCTGCCGTGTGCGAGGGAGCGGAGTTACAGTCTGCGAGCCCCCCGCGAGGCCCCCACGTGCGGACACACCGACACACCGAAAAAACCCAAGAACCCCCGGTAAGTGAGCGGGTCTGCTCCACAGCGGGGATGAGCGGGGAGAGCGGGGGGCAGAGCTTGCCCACGGCGGACGTCGGCTACACTATTCTTTTCTGCAACCCTCTTCCTGCGACCATTGCAAACAGCAGTCCCTGCTAACAGCGGCTGGAGGAACTGTCTTTGTACAAGTACAAGGCGCTCAAGATATCCCCAACTCTAGGCGCAAGGAGCTAGGCGCAAGGAGCTTGTCGCCACATCCTCACAGGAGCACATAGGAGCGCCCCCGCAGCCACAAAATACAACTATCCAGCCAGGAGCCGTGCAGGCAGTACCACCAGAGCTGCTCAATCGTGGTAGCCACCCTGCAGAGCCTTTAAAGCTTTTCACAGCCCTCTATTAGAAGCGGTAGTGGCTGAAGCAGCGGTGAGAATTCCATCAGCACAGCAAAGTCCCCGGTGAGTGCTCAGCTGTGCTCAGTTGTGCCCAGCCTTGGTGTTGGTGTTGGCCCCGCACTGATTTTTGAGTTCTTCAACGCGCTCACCGCACTTCAACTCAACTAAGTCAAACCAAGTCAACCAAGCCACAACTTACATGAACCCTCTAAGGAGCATCTACTCGACTACTCAATATTCGCCGGTCAGTTTCAAATTTCAACGCAAAGAGTACGCCCACAGTGTCAAGACCAATGCCCTTCAGCAAGTGCTCTTAAATACCACCTAACCAAATAAAAGCCCCAGCCTTCGTTTATCTGAGCAGTTATTGCTTCACTATAACTAGCCAAGGAGAACAATCAATTGTCTGCTCCTCGTGCGGAATAACTGAGCCACGACCCCCCCGGCGCACGGATCGTCTTAACAGCGAGTAGCCCTGTCAGTGGCGGGGTGCGAGGATCATCCTTAACCCTCACCCAAACACCTCACAGCGATGAGATCTGGGAGAACCAGGAAAGTTCCATCCAATCCATTAAAAAAGGATATAAAAAAAGCCCACAACCGAAACAGCAGTAGGTCCGGCAAAATCATCTGACTCACAGTTGCATCTGGGTACTGACCCAGAAACAGTTACAGACTCAGCCACGGACATCTTATACAAGTCCCAACTCCCCCAGTCCACACTTCAAGTCCAGCCTCCCCTCGTCCATTAAACATTAAGTGGAGCGGTTAGAGTTGCTGCGCATAAGCAAACTCAAATCTGCAAAGATGCGCACTTGAGACCTTCAGATTCGCCAGCTTTGTCATAAAAAAAAATGTCTCTGAGGGACTACTTTAGAAGCTCTGTATCTTCCTCCAAGTTAAGATCAACCTCACTCAATACATCTCGGCTTCCTGCCCCAACGGATTCTCCTGTACTCTTAGTCTCAGCCCAGCATCAAAGACTGGTTCAGCCCATGCTCCGCGTGTACACTAGTGATGAAGGCCCCAGTTCATCTCCTCAAGCTCACGCCCAGTCTCTTGACCAGTCCCTCTTTGATCTCCAAGTAAATAATATCCAGGTATCTGCCCAGGTATCATCCCCTGTCTCCCCCCCCCCCCTCATCCGAAGCCAGTCGGTCCTTTTAGATCATCACTCCGTTTGGATCCCCAGCCAGTTTTCCCCTCCAGCAATCATGCCTCAAGCGTCCATCGTTCACCCAACAGCTACAACTAAAGTCCTCACCCCAGAAGGAGTAAATAAGGCAAACAAGCAATTAAGTAATCCCACAACATCATCACCAACTGCTAAAAGCTGTCGACAAGAGATCAATACAGGATGGGGCAACAATACCATGCCCAATACCCAATACCCACCTGGATTTATCCTTTTTCACTTAAGAACCCAACAGATCACCTGTTAGCCCTTCACCCCTAGACCTAAACATGCTCCGGTCTCAACGCCTCCAAACCCTCCACTCCACAGTGTCAGCACTGAATTATGACTCAGACAAAATCGATCAACAGGTAGATTTATTAAACAACAATGGAGGAGTACCCCCTGGGAGAAAAACAGAAAAAAGTATTTTCTGTGTCTAGAGCGTAAAGCTCAGGTTAGCACAGTCTGCCCCAACCCGTTCAAGGACAAAGCCTGTCCTTGAAGAAGACCCCTCACTCACCAACCTAGTTGGTGACATGCTTCATCATCGGGGTCCCACCCCATAGGCCGAATGCCCATAGGGTGTGCTGCGACACCTGATTACAGTGGAGCAGGTTTTTTGTTTATATGTGCAGAAAGTTACAGTGAAACGTGTGTTAAAAAAGGGCCAATCTACTCACAACAAGATTTTATTCTTGAGTGTTTGGACCCTTATAAAAACAGTGTGGCACCTGTGCCTAACTAGGAAGGCTTTGGTGTCTCAAGAAGTGTGTTAAATTAAGAATAGCAAGGTGTGCTATGTGATTTATACAAGTTAGGTCTACATGTTTCAACCATTCAAAATTATTGGTTTTCGTCAGGACCGTGGTGGTTAAACGGGGTGGTCCGCACACGCTAAGGTGCGTCCAGCCCACGCTCAACTAAAGACCAAAAATGATGGTCTAGTGTAAAAAAGTGTCTTTATCCTGGGTCAGGAGAAAAACCTGCAAGAAAGAAATTGTTGTATAGGGTTGGGATTACATACTGGGGATGACAAAAGACAAGGGTACATGTAGGAAGGTAGATCCCTGACTATGGTTGCCCCCAACTTTTTGCCTGGTGTTTTGCTGGTTTTCTGACTTAGTTGACCTGGGGCCCTGCTATTCAGGACCCCAGGCCTACTGCTCTCTCTGTAAAATGGATTCCATGTACCTTAGGTACATATCTAAATTGGATACTGAGTCACCTTATCAGTCCCTGTACAGTGTACCTTAGGTACCCAGGGCATAGGTGTACCCAGGGCCTACCAGGGGCTGCAGCATGTATTATGCCACCCCTGGCTGGCCATCCAAATCTGACACAACTGGCTGCTTGACAGCTGGGGCAAGGTGGTGTAATCACCCTTTGCTTTAGATATAGTATACATATATCTAACCCTAAAATGGACACACAGATCTCCTATCAGTCACTCCTATGGCAGGCCTTAACAATCCTGAAGGCAGAGTGCTTGGAATCGTGTGAGATGGTGCTCTGGCATGAGCTGAGCCTGTCTGCGGCTTTCGGGATCCATCCCTTAGCCGTTTCCATGATATCGCATACCATATACTCTTAAGTGCATTATAATCCTCGCGGTTATATGCCAACTCTGGTATCGCTTTATCAAAACATGTCGAGTAAGGTGTCATACGAATTGGAATACTAACCCCTCGCCAATTCTGGCGACGGGGTTAGCATTCCACCCTTCTAGAGGGACACGACATGTATGTAACCCCTAACCCCGGTTAAAATCAGACAGAGCCTTAGCATCCACAAAATGGATGCTGCCACCGAGACACAAGTCTGCCCTCCTGCTGCTGGGAGTCCTCCCAGAGCAGGAGATAAGGACAAAGGGTTTCCTGCCAGGGGCGGTGCCAGCACCGTCCCAGACAGGGTTTGTGTATTGTAGGTAGGCAGGGCTTCAGAGGAAGGTGACTGCACGTGGCACCCCGGTGCTCACTGTGCATAGGCTGGCTGGAACCAGTTCCAGGGTCACTCCAGACCCTGTGCTGGGGAAAAGCCCGCCAAGGAAGTGGGTGTAACCACCCCCCTCCTAGTCCCACCCCTAGGGCAGGACTTAATCGCGTGCCAGCCCCTTTTTACAGGATAAAGGTAGGAACTGGCCCCCTTCCAAATCAGATCATCTTTGAATCCTGAAACTACTTTCCACGAAAGGAACTCAAGACTTCTTCCTAAGATTTCTCCCTTGTGACTAAGGAGTAGTCACCCTGCATCCGCAGGCACCATCTTCAGAACACTGCGGTCTGCTGCAAGTCTCTCCTCCGGATCAAGACTGCCCAGCTCGACGAGAACCGGCTTCCCTGGCACCTCTGACCTCTACCTACATCATCAGTCACGCTGAGATTCGTGGGTGTGACGAGACCTCGAGGGACCGGCCATCTTCAAGACTGCATGACTTCTGCCCAGCAAGCCCACCGAGTAAATTCCTGGTGAGTGCTTTGGGGTCCGAGAAGCCCCCACCCTGAGCAGCTCCAGCACCGAAGAGCAGCCCCCCAGCATCTCCACGATCGGCGTGGGGCCCTTCTGCTTTTTGCTGCTCACCGCGTTGTTTGGCTACTAGCCCGCTGGCTTGTGGCCTTCCGAACGACGCCCGACGACAACACTGCTGCTGGTCTGGTTGCTCCAGACTGGCCCTTGCTTCCCTCCATTGGAGAAGTACCCTGGACCCTCCTGGTCCGGCTAAGACGCCATTTTAGGTCCACCGCGTGGGCCTTGCATTTGCCAAGGCTTGTTGCCCAATCCTGGGTCCAGCGACGTCGACAGCAAGAACCTTCGTGGGACAGCTCGCACCTCCATCCTGGTCGCCGACAACGCCTCCTGGTCCGAGAGACTGCAGAGCCCAGCAGCGCCCACTCACCTGACTGCGGTGACTTCGCCCGGTGCCATCCTGGTGCCCACTTAATCACTGGCTAGTGATTCAAGAACTTGGTCCCCTCTGCTTTCAGGTTTTCTTCTTCCTTGATCCAGGCTTGGATCCATCGAACTTTTCTTCACTGGTCGCCTGCCAGCAACTTCCTTCTTCCAGGCTCCTGGTCCGGCAACGAGATTCCCGACGTCTTTTCAGACCTATGCAGCTGCAGCCCCTGGGCTAGGTAACTTCGGCACTTCGGTGTCCCAGCATAGCCTCACTATCCTAGGGTCAGGATCCACTGTCGTTTTCTCCCTACCAGGTCGGGTTCGCCCGTGAACACTAACTTTGCCTTTACTAGCCTCCATAGACTTTGTCCCGCATCCCGCGTGAGAGTGCACACTCTGCACCCGAGTCCCCTAGGCCTCCTAGAAGTAATCTAACGATTCTATAGTCAAGTCCTAGCGATTCCAAAGCCTATTAGTACTGTACTTACCTGCTAGTAATTACGCATTCCACTTTTAAAGTATATGGTTTTTCGTGCCCCTCGGGCGTTTGTGTATACCGTGCTAACTTAAGTATTTTCGTAAGAGTTTTGTTGTGTGCTTAGCACCCTGTCCTCATAAAGAGTACAGGGTTGTTGTGATTCTAATAAATACCTTGTTTATTTTCATAACACTTGTGTGGTGTCCTTTCACTGGGTGTTCAAGGGGTAATGTGATGGTAAAACAGCTGGCTTAACACGCCCTCTAGAGTCTTAGCCTTAGACTGCTCGTATCCATGCTACTAGGATAGCTGGTCTATAAGGTTGACTTACAACCAATCATCAATCAGGGTTGTTTGGACTGATATATAGTGATCACTAGAATAGTGAACACTGCACATCAGGCCAACTTCTCACAGTACACATTTAACAATTAAGGTGTTTAGTGAAATCGCCCAAGTAAGGTGACACAGGCACACCTTATTGATCAGCACGTACCCGTGGTCTATCGGCAATGATAGACTAATGTGCTTCCAACGGTAAATTACCGGAGCGTAGAACCACTCGACATATTGTGAATATAGTGGACTAATGGTATGGCAAAGATAGTGGGAGGGGAAGTGAGGGAGAGTGATCGGCATTCATAATGCGGCGTTTGGCAAGTTCAAGCATTGCAAATGGTGTGCACCGGCTAAGTAATCGTGCCGCTTTTAAGCGGGAGGTGCAATTGACCTATGTACAAAGCTTGTGTATTGTTCGATTCGGCTCACACTTGAAGCGGTAATTATCGCTTCATGGGCATCGGAGTATCCAAGACGGCAAGTTTCCGTCACCTGGAAAGTTTTGGAAACAAGGACAGGACTACAATTAGTAAAACCGTCCTGGTTTGGTGCCTCGAGATCGGTATGAAAACGGTGTGTGGCGGGAATCGCCATACACATCCTTCGCGGACAGCACTTACTTGCGGCTTCTGCTCGTCTGGAGTTTTAAACCTACTTGGCCATTAACTCAGGATGCCCCGTGGAGTGGAGTGGAGTGACCCCAATGATGAAGCATGTCACCAACTAGGTTGGCGAGTGAGGGGTCTTCTTCAAGGACAGGCTTTGTCCTTGAACGGGTTGGGGCAGACTGTGCTAACCTGAGCTTTACGCTCTAGACACAGAAAATTCTTTTTTCTGTTTTTCTCCCAGGGGGTACCCCTCCATTGTTGCTTACTACTAACCCCGGGGACCAGGAGTTCCCTCCACACATAGCTAGTGTAAAATCCCTCACTCTCTCTATTGGTATACATATATTAGGCAGCGCACAGCTGTGAGAGCGACACATAGTTTTACTCACAACCATGGCGGAAAATCAAGGACTTTCCTACACCTCGGAGGAGGTCGAGGAGGTGATGAGTGACCTTTCTATTTTTTCGGATGTTGACATAGCTCAAAGCATTTCTGCAACTAAAGATTGGGAAAACCTGACAGAACTCAAAAGGAACAGAATCAGGACGATTCTACATGGGACAATTCTTAAACAGTATCTGAGCAACAACATGGCACCAAAAGGACTTTTGGTCTCTAATGCTCCCCGAATCTTTTTAGAAGATGAACTCTTTCAAAAAGATTGGGCTGCCATAGCGTGGCACTGCACGCATGACTGGATAGTTCTGATTTTAAAAACTGCCTTAAGACTCTCCGAAAAGATCTTAGTTGAAATACAAGTGGCAGAAGGCAGCATAAAAGCCACCATCACAGGCTTCAAGAAGAAGCTGGACGAGCTAAATAAAGAGATGACGGAGTACAAAGACAACCTGACCCAACAAAAGGTGCAGAAATTTCAGAAGGACCTTAAAAGATTCTCAATGGTAAAGGCATACCCCTATTCAGACCCTGATTATGCTCCACCATCCAAAAGAGACGATAATTCTGATGCCTCAAGCAATGCATCGAGCAACACCTCCAATTCCAGTGGCAACTCGAGTAGTGGAAGTACGAAACAGAAAGGGAAAGGACGAGGCAGGGGAAAAGGTAACTGGCCGGCTTTTAATCCAATGCCCATGCAAACTTTCCAGGATGTATACAACCATCCACCTAACTTCCCGATGTATGGGTGGCAACCACCCTTTCAACAACCTTTTTTTCCCCAAAACACCTATGCCCCCTCTTTTTTACACCGGGGAGGGAGAGGCCGGGGAAGGAGAAAAAATCAAGCCAATCAAGGCAACCAAGTACACTGGGCACCGGAAGATCCGAGCACCAGAAAAAACAAACCGCAACAGGCAGGACCGAGCAATCGGAAAATCTAGTAACCAATCTTTCCACTAGACCACTTAGCAAGGATGAGGAATCTGTCCTTAACAAAGGGTTAGGTTTCGTACCAACCGCCAAATTGGACAGATTCAAACTCCACTGCGAACTAGCCTCTTTTTTTCGGAAATTAAGACTAAAGGCCTTTTTTGAAAAAAGGACTACCATAGAGGAGAATACAGATACAAATGAAACCGGGTTACGAATTAAATCTACATTCACACCACCAACGCATATGGTCCCGGTTGAAATTTCTACATTTGAACAAGCGGTTTTCAATGAGGTTGAAAATGCCTCCCCTAAAAAACCGTACATGAACCTCACGAAATGGGAAAGAACCGCACTTGAGAATCTACAAAAGTCTGATACCATCGTAATTAAACCCGCAGACAAAGGCGGAGGGATAGTCATACTTGACAAATCAGCATACCAAACTGAATGCCTCAGACTTCTTGCTGATCATAGAAACTATCGGCAACTACCAATGGATCCCACAGAAGATCTCAGAAATGAGATTATTTCACTGGTGGAACATGGAGAAGCAGAAGGATACCTCTCTAAACAAGAGGCGGATTTCTTATGTAAAAGTGAGGGGAGAATCCCCTACTTTTACACGCTCCCCAAAATTCATAAGCACAAAATACCCCCACCCGGCAGACCGATTGTCTCAGGTCTAGGTTCCCTTTTGGAACCCCTGTCCTGTTTTTGTGACGTGTTCTTTAAAGCTATGGTACAAAAAACGAGCACCTACCTACAGGACACTAAAAGTGTGCTACGACTCTTGGACCAACTCACCATACATGATGATATCATACTGGTGAGTTTTGATATTGAGAGCTTATACACCAGCATTCCCCAAGACGCCACTCTAGAAGTTCTCAAAAAGGCCCTTGGAAAAGAAGAATGGACATCGAGAACACCAAGAGATTTCATTCTGGAGTGTGCGAGACTGGCACTGAAAAGGAACTATTTCCAGTTTGATGACATGATCTTCCTCCAAACTGGGGGTACATCGATGGGCAGTACTTTTGCTCCAAGTGTAGCGGGATTGTATGTGCACGATTTTGAAGAAAAACATATCCTAAGCAACACGAACCCTTTCAGTTCCAATATCCTACTGTGGAGAAGATATATAGACGACGTGCTCACCATTTGGAAAGGCACTGAAGACACTACTAGCTTTCTTCAATTGGATCAACACACTTGATGATCACCTGAAGTTTACCTACGTGATGGACCATAACTCCTTGGTCTTCCTAGATCTTACCATAACAAAAGCCAACGGGAAACTGTCAACGGTCACTCACTATAAACCAACTGCTAAAAACAACTTACTGCGCTTTGAAAGCTTTCACCCAAGACCACTGCGTGAAAACCTACCATATGGACAATACCTACGGGTGCGCAGAAACTGTAGCGAGCTTGATGATTATAAACAACAGGCCCAAGATCTAACTCAAAAACTTAAGACCCGGGGATACCCTAACAAGATTCTACAGAAAAGCTGAAACGCGCTCGTAATCAACCGAGAGCTGTTCTTTTGGAGTGCCAGCCAAATCCTGTGGAGAATATCCCCCTAACCTGTGTTACCACGTATAACACCATCTCTAACGAAGTAACTAAAATTATAGGGAAACACTGGAGTATACTCAATACTGGCAACCTGAGATGGGAAAAACCTCTTTTCTCATATAAAAGGGCACGCAGCATAAAAGATGCGGTAGTGAATACCAGACCAAAGAAAAATGCAGTACAAAATGACACGGTCCTCAATGCCCGGGGGCTACCCAACGTGACTGGCCACTACAAATGTGGGAGTTGCAGTGTTTGCCCGTTCACTTCCAATACCAAGACCCTACAGCTGGAAGCTGCAAAAACCTGGACGATAAGAGGACATACAAACTGTAATAGCGAGAATGTTGTGTACAGATTGACATGTCCCTGCAACCTACATTACATAGGTATGACCAGTAGGAAGATAAAAATACGCATTGGTGAACATAGAAGCACCATCAGGTGCAAAAAGACCAACACCAAGCTAACGGAACATTACCAGTTGGCTGGCCACAACTCAGATCAAATACAATGGACCATCATTGAACAAGTCCAACCAGGAGCCAATTTGAATCAACGCCTCTTTGAAAAGTAACAGAGGTGGGTCTATAGACTTTCTACCCACAAAATCGGCCTAAATGATAATATCCCCTGGAATACAGCTATGGGCTAAAACCTCCTTGACTACGAACTCTTCAAACCTACTGAGTTACTCGTGTACAAAAAGAATCCCCATGAAGATTGTCATGACGTGTAGTCGGTACAATTACGAGTCTGTCTTTATTCATACCCGAAAGACGGCCACTGTATTCTTCCTTTAAATTCCACCTTTGTTCTGTAAATAATTCCCACTCTTTATCTTAATTTCTGCACAAACGGCAGCGTCCTAACTAGCGCGGTTGCCTTGGTTTCACAACAAGACACGTCAGCGGCTACGTCACCGGCTCTCCAGCCGACACCGCCCCTGTGACCAGCTCTGATTGGCCCACCGGAGGGCCCTGACCTGGCGCCCCGCCCACCCAGGAAGTAGCGTGAAGCTTACTTCCCGAGCACCGCAGAGCGAACTGATCACTCCACGGGGCATCCTGAGTTAATGGCCAAGTAGGATTAAAACTCCAGACGAGCAGAAGCCGCAAGTAAGTGCTGTCCTCGAAGGATGTGTATGGCGATTCCCGCCACACACCGTTTTCATACCGATCTCGAGGCACCAAGCCAGGACGGTTTTACGAATTGTAGTCCTGTCCTTGTTTCCAAAACTTTCCAGGTGACGGAAACTTGCCGTCTTGGATACTCCGATGCCCATGAAGCGATAATTACCGCTTCAAGTGTAAGCCGAATCGAACAATACACAAGCTTTGTACATAGGTCAATTGCACCTCCCGCTTAAAAGCGGCACGATTACTTAGCCGGCGCACACCATTTGCAATGCTTGAACTTGCCAAACGCCGCATTATGAATGCCGATCACTCTCCCTCACTTCCCCTCCCACTATCTTTGCCATACCATTAGTCCACTATATTCACAATATGTCGAGTGGTTCTACGCTCCGGTAATTTACCGTTGGAAGCACATTAGTCTATCATTGCCGATAGACCACGGGTGCGTGCTGATCAATAAGGTGTGCCTGTGTCACCTTACTTGGGCGATTTCACTAAACACCTTAATTGTTAAATGTGTACCCTTGTCTTTTGTCATCCCCAGTATGTAATCCCAACCCTATACAACAATTTCTTTCTTGCAGGTTTTTCTCCTGACCCAGGATAAAGACACTTTTTTACACTAGACCATCATTTTTGGTCTTTAGTTGAGCGTGGGCTGGACGCACCTTAGCGTGTGCGGACCACCCCGTTTAACCACCACGGTCCTGACGAAAACCAATAATTTTGAATGGTTGAAACATGTAGACCTAACTTGTATAAATCACATAGCACACCTTGCTATTCTTAATTTAACACACTTCTTGAGACACCAAAGCCTTCCTAGTTAGGCACAGGTGCCACACTGTTTTTATAAGGGTCCAAACACTCAAGAATAAAATCTTGTTGTGAGTAGATTGGCCCTTTTTTAACACACGTTTCACTGTAACTTTCTGCACATATAAACAAAAAACCTGCTCCACTGTAATCAGGTGTCGCAGCACACCCTATGGGCATTCGGCCTATGGGGTGGGACCCCGATGATGAAGCATGTCACCAACTAGGTTGGTGAGTGAGGGGTCTTCTTCAAGGACAGGCTTTGTCCTTGAACGGGTTGGGGCAGACTGTGCTAACCTGAGCTTTACGCTCTAGACACAGAAAATACTTTTTTCTCTTTTTCTCCCAGGGGGTACTCCTCCATTGTTGCTTACTACTAACCCCGGGGACCAGGAGTTCCCTCCACACATAGCTAGTGTAAAATCCCTCACTCTCTCTATTGGTATACATAGATTTATTAAACACCCTTGCCGTGTACACCGTAGGAATTGATCAAAAAAGGGAGTCGCTTAATTTGCTGATACTCAAGGCCCATTCACAAGTCCAACTAGTCCAATCAGTATGTTGCTGTTCTCCCATCATTGACTCTCTTTCCTCACTGCCCCAATTCCTGACATCAGTACTAACAGAAATCCAGAGGATTCCAGAGTCCAGACACCCTGATTCCGCGTCACTCGCCCCCTCCCACAGCAAACAACCCACTGACGAGCACACGCCCGAAAATCCACCACCGGTTTCTTCACTATCGCCCAAAGCTACAGCAGTTCCCAACGCTCTCACCGATTCAACATCTAATGACAAATCCTCCCAGTCACCTGCTCACCGACTTTCAAGTCGAGAAAAATAAAAAAGACTCAGGAAATCCCGCAAAAGGCTCCCAGAAGCACCCAAAAAACAATCTGTCACTACTTCACAGACAACAAACCAGTGATAGCACAGGTATTGAGCACAGAGCCCCCTGCCTCCACCAGCCCAGCTCCGAACACCCCAAAAAGGACTTCCACAATCAAAACGCTCAATAAAAACAGAGTAATTACAAGCCTCCCCACACCCAAAACTTCAGGACAAAACTGAAGATAATGGAAATAAGCAATCACATGTAAATGATGAGCCAATAACAGTCACCAGACTGATTACAACTACGCCGCCCATAAAGCGCCTTCCACCCACTGAATCGTCCTCTCCACTGCAACCGACGAGTGTCAGCCAAGGCTCATATAGCACAGTTAACTTCGTCAAAGAAGGGGATCACCAGTTCCCGGCACTCCAACCCAGCACACTTCCTTCGGCAAGTATGAGTATAACAGTTTTCACTATAGCACCAGTCAACCAAGCAAGTGAGCAAGCCCTTCCCAAGCACTGTACATCAACCTCTGAACGATTGTTAGTAGACAATCTAATGAAAGCAAACTATTGTTAACACCAGAGTACATCTCCCAAGGCCCGCATGACATATTAAATCGCGGCAACATAATCCGGCTTTTTAAATCCGACCCAGACCTGTGTAAGCTGGAATCAAAAGACATCCTTGCTATCGAATTTAAACCCATCAACGGCCCTCATATGGGAGAATCAACCCTAATTACACTAGCCTCTACAGACAGAAGGGAACTGGTTCAATCAAAAGCTGACCAATTTAAAAACTGGGGAATAATTATAGCAACGCCTCGAGTGCCCCAATATGCTTAAATACTTGCTTTTAGCAAGGCCCCAGTTTCAAGCATAAGCTGCTCCCCTTTCTCAATATTAAAGTCAGCCAGAAGTCACTCCCGAGCAGCCAACATCTGAAAGAAACAGGTTAGTATTAGATTCCTTACCTTAGAATATCCCTAGGCGTCAGACTTGATCCGGAAACTTTTGCGTAGCAGTACCCTTGCGCGTCGGTAGGCGTAGTCTGCGGCTCCGCGTCCCACGTCGGTGTCGTTGGCGCCGCCGGAGTACTTAGACGCCGCCCTCGCGCGCTGACGTCAGTTTTTCTTTTTTCCGCGCCAGCAAGCGCCGATCAGGAAAAAGTTGTACCCTAGTCAATTTTTGACTAACTTTTTCGATCCTTTTTGATCGTCTTTCGAAGTCTCTCGACTCCGACGGTGCCAGTAGGGATGCCCGGGCTCAAACCCTGCGTCGATTGCAGCAGACCTCCATCGCCGGTGCCTTCACTGTCTGGGCCCCGACCACGACGAAAAGTCCTGCTCCGACTGCCGGGCCCTGACGTCCAAAGCTAGACGGGAGCGGTCCCGTAAGCGGCTTGAGCTCCGGCAGTCAGCACCGCGCTGCTGGCGGTCCCGGTCCGGAAGGAGGTCGAGGGACCGGTCGCGGGGCCGGAGTCACCACAGTTCCGGGAGTCGTTATCAGTCTTCGGGCTCGAAGTCCTCAGGTAAGAGGCACAAGAAGTCGAAGAGGCGACATCGCTATCCTGACTCCCCCCAATGATCGCGCGACTCGGCCGCGGGTCCAGGTGACACGGCCCCCGCGGCTCCGCCGCAGTCGTCGCAGCCTGCTCCATACCCACCGGTCCCTGGGCAGAACGCGACGCCGGAGGAGATCGTGTCCTTCCTCATGGCCATGAGGTCGCTCGCTCTTCCGTCGGGTTCCGCGGCGCCTTCCGGCCAAGCGGCCCCGACTGGGTCCCCACGCGGGCCGGGTGCTTCGGCCCCGGCGCCGTCGGGTGCTTCGGCGACTTTGGGCCCGACGCCGCAGGGCCCCGCCGGATCCGGGTCGTCGCCGGTCGACCTCACGACCTCGCCGGCGCCGGCCGCCAGGGTGTCGCCCCCGGCGCCGTCCCAGGACGACGCCGTCCCCGGTCCTACCCTCGATTCGGGTCTGGCGTCTTGCACGTGAGTGTCAGTCTTCTCAGGACTGGACAGGTGAGCTTGGGGAGGCCAGTGGTCTGGACACTTTGCCCGACACTGGTTTTGTCTCCCCTGCTACCGTGGCTACGGAGGAGGGGGCTGCCTATAGTGTGGTGCTGATGTGGGCTGCCAAGGCCTTGGGCCTTGAGCTCCCCGTCGCGGCCGTGAGGACTAACCTCCTCACTAAGGTCCTTAAACCGCAGGCAAGCTCGGCCGAGCCTCTGCTGCCTTTTAATGAGGCCTTGTCAGACGTTCTTCTGGGCACTTGTTCCAAGCCCGCTACAGGTCCGCCTGTAGATAAGCAAGTGGCCAGGCGCCACCGCCCGGCTTCGGGCGACCCTTGCTTCCTATCCACCCACCCCACCCACGAGAGCCTGGTCATCCAGGCCTCTAACTCCCAGACCGCATTCCTGACGCCTCCCCCCGATCGGGAATCCAAGAGTTATGAGCAATACGGGAAAAAGGTATTCTCCTCCGAGTTTGGGGTTGCGGTCAGTCAACACCGCATGCCTCTTGGGCCGTTACACCCACTCTCTGTGGGACATGGTCGCGGACGTGCTGCCACAATGTCTGAGGGGGCCCGAACTAAACTCGCCCAAGCCCTTGTGGAGGGTCAAGATTCAGCACAGTATTCCATCCGGTGTGGGCTGGATACCACGGACTCACTGGGCAGAGCGATGGCAGCAACGGTGGCGATTCGTCGCCACGCCTGGTTGAGGTCCGCCAACTTTTCTGCTGATGTCCAAAACACCCTTATGGACATGCCGTTTGATGGCCGTCATCTCTTTGGCGACAAGGCAGAACATATGCTTGAGCGCTCTAAGGACTCCAGGGCTACGGCCAATCCTTGGGCCTCTCGGCCCCGCGCCAGCAAACGGCTGCCTTTCGCCCCTTTCGTGGCCAAGGAAGGGGTGCCCCCACACGTCCTGCCAGCCACGGGCGGCACACTACCATCCAGCGCGGTGACAGACGTGGAAACCGCTGTGGCAGCGGTCGGGGACAACGGCGAGGCCAGTCCACACTTACCCCTGCAGCATCCGCCTCAAAACCTTCCTAGTCCGAGCTTTCAGGCCCATGTGACGCCAGTGGGGGGCAGGGTTCGCCATCACCACCTCCACTGGCGCACTGTCACATCGGACAGGTGGGTGCTGCAAATCGTCCAAAGGGGCTACTCCCTCCCTTTGAGGCGTCCCCTCCAGCCATGCCACCGCAGTACCACCTCGTGTCGGGGGATCACTTGAAACTTCTACAAGAGGAAGTTACGGCCCTCTTGGCCAAGGGGGCCATCGAGCGCGTTCCTGGGCCAGAAGTAGGGTGTGGTTGTTACTCCCACTACTTTCTGGTACCCACGAAGGGCAAAGGGGGCCTACGCCCTATCTTGGACCTGCGGAACGTCAATGGCTTCCTCCGGAAGGAGAAGTTCAAGATGCTGACACTGGCTCAGGTCTTAGCTGCCCTGGACCCGGGAGACTGGATGGTATCGTTGGACTAGCAGGACGCTTATTTTCACATCCCCTTCCTGCTGGCCAACAGGCGTTACCTGCGGTTCACGGTAGGCCACGAGCACTTTCAGTTTACCGTGCTCCCCTTCGGCCTTACCAGCACCCCACGGGTGTTCACGAAAGTGATGGCGGTGGTCGCAGCTCATCTGCGCAGGTTAGGGGTTTCAGTCTTCCCCCTACCTCGACGACTGGTTGTTGAAGGTGGGCTCGCCCCAGACAGTCGTCAGCCACCTCCAGACTACAGCCGACCTCCTGCACCTGCTGGGGTTCTCCATCAATGTGCCGAAGTCACACCTGTGTCCCTCTCAGAAGCTCCTCTTCATCAGAGCAGTTCTAGACTCGGCGCAGTTTCGTGGTTATCCTCCCGAACACCGTGTTTGGGATATTCAGGCTCTGATTCCGATCTTTCAGCCGTTATCCCGAGTCTCGTCAGGTTGACGCTGCGGCTTCTGGGGCTGATGGCCTCCTGCATCTTTCTGGTGCATCACGCCCGGTGGCGGATGCGGGCTCTGCAGTGGGACCTGAAGTTTCAGTGGGCCCAGCATCAGGGCAACTTGTCCGACCATGTCTTGATCTCGGAGGGCACTGCAAGACAGTTGCTGTGGTGGCTCACGGACCGCGATTGGGTCAGCGGCAGATCCCTCTCCCTACCCCAAACGGAGCACGTAGTTGTGACGGACACGTCCCTCCAGGGCTGGGGGGGCCCACATGGGAGAGGCAGAGATCGGAGGCCTCTGGTCTCCGGCGGAGTCCCGGCTCCACATCAACCTTCTGGAGCTGCGGGCGATCCGGCTTGCAGTGAAGGCATTCCTCCCCTCTGTCCGGGGGAGTGTACTGCAGGTGTTCACGGACAACACCACCGCCATGTGGTACTGCAACAAACAGGGCGGGGTGGGGTCGTGGACCCTATGCCAGGAGGCTCTGCGCCTCTGCCAGTGGCTGGAACATCAGGGCGTGACCCTGGTGGTTCAACAACTGGCAGGTTCCCTGAACGCCAAGGCCGAAGAACTCAGCCGTCGGTGCATGATGGATCATGAATCGCGTCTGAACTCGGACGTGGCGCAAGGCCTCTTTCAGCAGTGGGGAAAGCCTTGGTTAGATCTATTCACCACAGAAGAGAACGCGCAATGTCATCAGTTCTGCGCATTGGAATTTCCAAGGCGGCACTCGCTCGGAGACGCTTTTCCTCGTGAGTGGAGCTGCGGTCTGTTGTACGCCTTTCCGCCTATACCACTTCTGCCCAGAGTGCTGAAGAAGATCAGGCGCGACCGGGCCCAAGTTATCCTTGTTGCTCTGGACTGGGCACGAAGATATTGGTATCCAGAGCTACTCAGCATGTCTGTCGATCCCCTGATTCGTCTGCCTCTTCAGGAGGACCTTCTGTCGCAGCAGCAGGGGACGGTCCTACACCCGAACCTGTCCAGTCTCCACCTCCATGCTTGGAGATTGAGCGGCGACAGTTGAGGCCATTTGACTTGCCTCCTGAAGTTTGTAATGTGATTCTGGCAGCCAGGCGTCCCTCCACAAAGTCGGTATACGCCTGCAGGTGGAACAGATTTGTGGCATGGTGCACAGCAAAGGCTGTGGATCCACTCTCTGTCCCCCTTTCTGAGGTTCTCTTCTTCCTTCTTTCTCTTGCCCAGCAGGGCTCTGCTCTGGGCACTATCAAGGTCTACCTTTCTGCCCTTTTCGCCTTCTTGAGGCTACCTGAAAGCCTTCTTTGTTCAAGTCCCCAATTGTTAATAGATTCTTGAAGGGCATCACTCATATGTTCCCCCCTGTTCCTTTCGTGATGCCCCAGTGGGACTTGAACCTGGTTCTGACTTACCTGATGTGCGCTCCTTTTGAGCCGCTTCAGAACTGTCCTCTCCGTCTTCTTACTCTTAAGACTGCTTTCCTGGTTGCCATCACCTCTGCCAGGAGAGTGAGTGATCTCCAGGCTCTTTCCTCTAAACCTCCTTTCCTTTCTGTCTATCCGGACAAGGTTGTGTTGCGGACAAGACCCTCTTTCCTGCCCAAGGTAGCCACAGCCTTCCACATCGGGCAGTCCATCAGCTTGCCCACCTTCTTTCCGCCTCTGGATCCTTCTAAAGAGGAAGAGCGGCTCCACCGTCTGGACCCAAAACGTACGCTGTCATACTATCTGGATCGCACACGCCAGTTCCGGGTGGATGACCAACTCTTTGTTGGTTATGTGGGCGCTAAGAAGGGGCGGGCGGTGCACAAACGGACCATCTCTCGTGGGTTGTGTTGTGCATCAAGGCATGCTACTCTTTGGCTAAGAAGGAGCCTCCTGTTGGGCTGAGGGCCCATTCCACTCGGGCCACGGCGGCTACTACTGCCCTGGGCCGGGGAGTACCCTTGCAGGACATCTGTCAGGCAGCTACGTGGGCCTCGCTGCACACGTCCGCAAGACACTACTACCTCGACAGCCAAGTCCGGAGGGATGGCTTCTTTGGCTGTTCCGTCCTCCAGGACTTTCTGGTGTGATTATTGGTTCGCAGACCCACCACCGGGGTTGGTTTTGCTGGGGTATCTATTCTAAGGTAAGGAATCTAATACTAACCTGTTTCTTTCAGATGCACAAGTTACTTACCTTCGGTAATGATATATCTGTATGAAACAGTAGTTAGTATTAGATTCCTTACCGCCCCACCCATCCTCCCCGTTCTGCGAACCGATTTCTAGGGTTAAGGTCACCCCCTTTCAGGGCCATAGTTTCATGTCACCAGTGTTGGTTTTTTATCATGGCTCTGCGTTTCTGGCGCGGAAAAGCTGTGTATAAGAGCTGACGTCAGTGCGCGAGGGCGGCGTCTAAATACTCCGGCGACGTCATCCCAGCGCCAACGATGCTGATGACGGACGCGGAGCTGTAGACGACGCCTACCGACGCGCAAGGGTACTGCTACGCAAAAGTTTTCACATTCAGTCTGACGCCTGGGGATATTCTAAGGTAAGGAATCTAATACTAACAACTGTTTCTTACAGATATATCGTTACCGAAGGTAAGTAACTTCTGCGATGAGTGCAATGAAGTTCGGCAAACTAATGGAAGTGCTGATTGATAATGGCTCCCAGCAGCCCTCTCCCAAAGCAGGACCAATTGAACCAATACAGAACATGGCCTAACAATTTGTTCCTGGAACATCAATGGTCTTTCGTAAAAACTGCAATCTCCGGACACTGTCAAATTCCTCAAAAAACACAACATCATCCTTCTCCAGGAAACTTGGCTATCAACAAGTAACCCACTTGAAGGGTATCTGGAATTCACATCCCCAGCCATAAGACAGAGCAAGTATGGCAGACATTGTGGTGGGCTGTCTATTTTCGTGGCTTGCAGACTGTCAGCACGTATCAGACATCTAACATTTGACCTCGACTGGGTTTCTGGCATCTTGGCCGACAATTTTCCATCAGAGAGCAAGCTACTATTGCTAAATGTTTACATCTCTCCACGCCCCAGTGAGAAAAAACCCAAACTGGACCCCCTGATCGAAATCCTATGTAACATCCTAAGCACATATGGTAACATACCATGTCTAATCTCTGGAGACTTTAATACTAACCTTTTTATAACCAGTTTAAAGACTTAGGAACCAATTTCCCAGCGGTCCCCTGACATCTCGCCTCACAATCATTATCGCCCGGCCCCAGACCATCCAAATTGGGCGAATACGCAGTTCTTCAACTTAGCAGAGTAGGCTACCTGGCAATAAATGGTCGCTCACCAACAGATACCCCCCGGCCTGGACAAGAACCAACGGGCAAACTCACTCATTTCTCGACTTCACACTGGCAAACAGCAAAATGTCCACATTATTCGAGTCCCATTACATCGCAGCACTGGGGGAAAGTGATCATCGACCACAAATAATAACATTATCCCTCGATGATCCTTACCATCACGCACTCGCTCACACCATATCAGACAGTCACACAGAGAATCTAAGACGAATGAAATGGTCATCAAGCGCCGCCCCTACACTCTTGGAGAAATGCTGTCATCTTCTATGTTCAAAAGGTGAAACTGATGTGCCTATCATCATCGGATGGTAAGCGCTTGTGAACAGTTTATTAAACAAATTTTCGACCAAACTCCATTCCCGGCCAGATCCTCCCCAATACCGGATTTCCCATGCAACAAAAACGTTAAAACAACAAAGAAACGTCCCTTTGCCTTGGACTAGAAAAAGCCCAGGAAACTTAACTTTATTTAGTCATTACAAGCAAGCACAAAAAGCACTTAAGGCATCTGTACATAGAGACAAACAATTAGCGTCAGACAAGTTCTGGACGAAGTTAGTCCACGCCAGCAAAAAGTCCAACACCAAGTTATTTTGGACTCTTATGAATAGAGGCCCGTTAGGAGGCGCAGGATACACCACCGCAAACATAAGTGCGGACGACTGGACCATGTTTCTATCTAATCATTTTAGAGAAAACTCAAGTGGGCAAGTGCCCCCTAGTCCTCACTTGACATTCAAATCCCAGCTACCACCCACCGAAGATCAATACACAGGAAACGCTGGGTCACCTACCAAGGCAGAAGGTGCTATGGTCATACAATCATCTGAGGAGCTACTAAACGACCTCATCCCAGGAACGCTGACAACACACGGAAATCTAATAAATAACATCGCCCGGATTATCAGGAAAGGCAGGTCGGATGGAGCACCCGACCCCAACGGACTACCTCAGGCCTTGTTTAAATCAGACGAAACGTTGTGGTCAGGCATCCTCGCACCACTCTTCTTACACTGCAGGCTTAACAATCACATCCCGGATTCTTGGAAAGGTGCCATCATTCATCCCATTTATAAAAGTGGTAAAAGAGACGACCCAAAAAATTATAGAATGATAGCTCTCATTGACATCGAATCCAAATACTATGCCAGCATTCTACTAGAAGAGCTGACTTCATGGGTTGAATCAACACAGCGCCTTCCCTTTATTTATTTTGAAAGTTTTTTATAGCGCGGACAAAATCCTGGCGGATATCAGAGCGCTGTACAGTCCGTAAAAGTTACTTATGCAACACATCAGTGTAAAACAAGGCACATATACAAAACATTTTGTAGAGAGCAAAAATAGTTCGGTACAACGCCAAATCTATCTCGTAGGGTGCGACAGGAGACAGGTAAAATGTATAGGTTGTTTAGAAGGTTCTTTATCATATTCATGTGTGTAGTTGGTCTCGAAATTTCAATAGACCTTCTTTCCGGTGAATTTGGCCATGAAGATAGATTTTACTTCTTTTTTGAAAGAAGCAGTGGAGGGGTTAAGTCTAGTTTCTGGAGGTAAGGCATTCCATATCCTGGGTGCCATCCCAGAGAAGGTTCGGTTATATGTTTTCTTCTTGTTGAATTTTTGTGGTTTCAGAAGTAGGTTATCTGCGCTTCTTGAAGATCTGATCCCACCAGAGATTGTGAGTTTCTGTGCCAGATAGCTAGGTGCATTATGATGCATGGCTTTGTGTGTCATACATGCTATTTTCAGATGAATTCTGGCTTCCAGAAGTAGCCAATTCAGGGATTGTAGGTCCGGGGAGATGTGTGCGCTTTTTTTAGAATCAGGGATGAGTCTCGCTGCTGCATTGATTGATGCTCTTAACGGTGCTGTTGATGCTTTGGGTAGGCCGCAAAGAGAGACACACCCGTATTCCACTCTCGGTATAACTAGAACTTGTACTGCCTGCTTGAAGTCATTCTGTGGTAGGAAGGGTTTCATTTTCCTCAATGTGTTTATCTGGAAGTTTGCTCCCTTTGTGGCATTGCTGATGTGTTTTTGCATATTGAGGTTACTGTCTAGAGTTATTCCTAGTGATTTTGCTGAGTCCACAATGGTGGGTTGAGCGTTGAATGCTGTAATATGTTTAATCCATTCTTGCATTTTGGGGACTTGGGCGGGTGGCGCTATTAGCAGGAATTCGGTTTTTAGGGCATTCAGTTTGAGATGATTTTCTGCCAGCCAGGTTTAGGTATTGCTAAGCGTTGCATTAAGCAGTTTGATGTTGTCTAAGGTGTGAATCTTAAGGTATAGTTGTGTATCGTCGGCGTACATGTGATATTGCACGTTAGATGCGTGTAGAATTTCAGTGAGTGGTTCCATTAACAGATTAAACAATGTCGGGGATAGTGAGGACCCTTGCGGGACTCCCAAGGTTACTGGGACGGGCTTGGACAAGGAGTTGTTGACTTTGAATTGTTGTGTCCGATTTTGAAGAAATGAGGTAAACCAGTTTAGTACAGCCCCTGATAAACCCATTCTGTGTTCCAAGAGGTCTATCAAGTTCTCATGTTTGACCATATCAAAAGCTGATGAGAGGTCTAGCAGGGTGAGTAAGCAGGATCAATTTTGATCCAGTATTTGCAGCGCGTCGTCAATTATGTGGGTCATGGCTAATTCAGTGCTATGACCAGCACGGAAGCCTGATTGATGTTTGTTAAGAAGGTCTAAGTGGGCAATATGCTTTGTTAGTTGAAGGTGAACACATTTTTCCAAATGTTTGGCCAATGTCGGAATATTGGAAATAGGTCGATAGTTGTTTAGGTCTGTGGAGTCGGCTGTGGGCTTCTTTAGAATGGGTGTTACCTGACCAACTTTGAGGGTGTCCGGGATGCAACCTTGTTGCAGTGAACAATTTATGATCTTGGACCAGAGGGGTAGAAGGAGTGGAGTTAGGTCTTTGACAGCATTTGCGGGGAGAGGATCAGTGAAGTGATTAGAAGGGTTCAGGGCACTGAGTATTTTGCCTATTGTTTCTTCAGAGTAGGTGGTGAAGGAAGACCAGGTTGCGTCATTTTTAAGGTTAGGCTTAGATGGTGCAATTGGGGAGGGTGCAATTAGAGATGCGGTGGTGGTCTTTGTGTGTGGTCTCGAATGTAAGGTAAGATCATTTAAGAGGTCCTTCTTGATGGTGTCAGTCTTCAGAGTGAAGAAGGCGGAAAATTCTTGACAGTTTGGTTGTGGGCAAGATCTGTCTTGTGGACGTTGAGGTGCCTCCTTAAATTGGGTTTTGATAAGTTCAAAACGTTTTCTGGGGCGATTTATTGCTTGGTCTAATTGTAAGCTGAAAAAGTCAGCTTTGGTACGCTTGATCTTACGGTAATATGTATTTCTCTTTGTCCTTAGGATCTTGAGGTGATTGGCGGTTGGAAATGATCTCCATGCGCGTTCAGAAGATCTTAGCGCACGTCTTTCCTCATTGAGTGTTCCATTGTACCACGGCTTAGTCTTTTATAGATGCTCTCTTTAGTTGGAGTGGTGCAACCTCATTAATTATCGAGGTCATGGCAGAGAGGTAATTATAATTGTGAAGCTTATAAAGCGCATGGTTACACTTACCAGTGTGTCCCCGCGCTGAAAAAAACGCTGAGGAACCCGTCCTGGCCTGTTCCTGTGAGGCGCCCAACTCCTGGGCACCCCCCTGGTGAAGCCAGGCATCCTTAGCGATTAGGTGTGGAGACTAAGCAAGCTATTGCCCAGAGTTGCAGCGTGGGACCCCATGATTAGAGTATGCACCGTGCCGAGAATTATCGGGTCCGTGGACATTTTGAGCTCAAGACCCTGCCACGACGGGAATTGAACCTTGGTCCCGGGCCAGACCTCTGCATCAGGGTCTGCCGCTCTAATCAGTGAGCCACACTCCTCCACAGGTAATGATTGGTGAGATCGTGTACTTCAGGAGACCCTGCAGGGGGCCGAAGTATGTTATAACTGGAGGAGGGCAAAGTGTTAGGGTTGATTTTTTTCAGGTCTCTTTTCCATACTTTTGGTCTTGTGGATTGAATCGGGTTCAGTTTCATAGTTTCCTTGATGAAGAAGGTAATAATGTGGTGGTCTGACCAGTCACAAGGTTGGATCGATTCTAGATGAGTGGAGTCTCTTTTAGATATTATTAAATCCGGTATTGAACCTTTATTGTGTGTGGGGGTGTCGCAGATTTGGGTTAGGTCTAGGTCATCTAGGACGTTTTTGAGACTGCTGACTACTGTATCATTGTGATCGTTCCAGTGAAGATAGAAGTCACCAAGGAACATTTGGGTATTTTGGAGCCTAGTGTTTGTTGATACCATATCCATGAAGTGTTTGGTGAAAGCGAGGTTACCGCCTGGTGGATGATAGATGGTGTGTAAAGAACATACTGGTTTGCCGTTACTGGAGATTTCGAAGCATATGTATTCGCAAGAGGGGAAAACTGGGGAACTGGCTCTGTTTACTGAGATGTTGCTACGGTGTATACTGGCGATACCTCCCCCAGGCTCATCAGTTCTGTCTAGTCTGATGATGTCGTAGTTAGGTGGTACTAATATGTAATTGATTGGTGTGGAGGATTCTTTTAACCAGGTCTCAGTTAACAATATCAAGTCCGGTTCTTGTGTGAGAATGAGGTCCGCTATGTCAGCTGGGTGTCTAGAGGCCGACTTACAGTTTAGGAGTATGCATTTGAGTCGGTGGTGATGAGGGATGAAGTAGATTCCTGAGTGAGGGGGACTTTTCGAAGGTTGTTATCGATGATGCCTCTAGTGTTGATTTTGGTGGTCCTATGAGGGTCAGGGGGATAGTGGGGATCGTCAAATAGGGGGGAGTGAGC
Organism: Lissotriton helveticus; assembly: GCF_964261635.1. NCBI lineage: Eukaryota > Metazoa > Chordata > Amphibia > Caudata > Salamandridae > Lissotriton > Lissotriton helveticus. Next base: position 694,557,368 of record NC_136073.1, on the reverse strand, counting down.
GGCTTTGTAAGGGGGGGATCATATGAATGCAGCAGAGAGAGTAGGTCGCTTTCCGAGAGGGGATTGGAGCTTATGATTGGTCGGGAAGATTTATTACAGGAGGGGACTGAGTTCCAGTTGGGGGGATTGAGTATGAGTTTTGATTTGCCTTTTGGTTGGTTCTGAGGCCAACTAGATTTGGGCTGTGGTGTAGCTCTAGTTGCCCACGGTTGTCTAGCTATCCGCTCATTGAGTGCTTGAAGTTCTTCTTTGATTTGATTTAATGAGATCATGATCTCGTCTAGTCTAGAGTTTTGTGTGGGTACGAGTAGGGTAAGGGGCTGTGTTATGGGTATAGATGCCTGGAGTGTGGTTCGTTCGGGTTTGTGGGCTGGTGCAGGTGTGAGTGGGGTTGGGAGGGGTGCTACAGGTTTGGGTGGGTGTGTTGTATTTGGGGATGGGAGGATTGTGGGGGTAGATGACTGGGAAGTGGGTGTAGGAAGTGTTGTGGATGTGAGTGGGTGGGCTGTGGGTGTAAATGGCTGGGAAGTGAGTGTGGGAGGTGTTGTGGAAGTGTGTGGGTGGGCTGTGAGGGTGGGTGGCTGGGAAGTGGGTATAGGAAGTGTGCCTGGGTCCAAGGTGTTATCGGAGGGTAACATGTCTCCTATGTGGTGATGGGGTGTCTTATTATGTACTAGCAAATGAAGTGGGGGTGGCAGTCTAGAGTGGGGGGAGTGCTTGCAAGGAGTGTCGGTGTTCAGCAAGGTTGAGGTAGCGTGAGTTTTAGACATGGGAGGGGTGTCTTTAGACAAAGGGGCATTTGTGTTTATAATTAAGGGGTATTCATTGTTTATTGGGGGTGACTAGGTAACTGCCATTGTGTCGGGTAGGTGAGTTATGTGAGTGTCAGGCGACGTGGCGATGGAGTGGGTCTCAATTGTGAAACTCGGACTGTGTAGTGGGGAGATCGGGTTGCCAGGAGGGTTTGGTGGGGTGAATTGAAGAGTGTTGGTGTAGGGGGTAGTCCGGGAAGGAGTAGCATATGTTTCGGATGTGGGTAATGGTTGGGATGAGCTGTGGCTGTCGGGCGGGGTAGGCAATGGGATTTGTTGTGTATTGGTGGAGGGAATAGCCTGTGTGGCCAAATGGGGTTAAGCCACTTGCTCTTTGATAATTGGGAAGATGTTATCAAGGAGGTTTAGACTATGATCCGTGGATTGCATGAGGATGGTTCCATTATTGTAGATGGAGATGGTTGCAGTCGCTTGGAAAAGTTGGGAGGGGGAGATGTAAATAACTAGGCCATGCACGGTTTTCCTAGTGGTAGATATTGTAAATAGGGTTAGGAATGCGTTACTCCATTGCGCTCTTCGTTTTGTGTGGAAAATGATATCGTTAGTTGTGTGTCCGTTGTGTATTGAGAAGTAGGTATCGCGAAGGGTATTTCCGGGTGTAGTTTTAGAAAATTGTGTTTAAATCGTTTGGCTGCGTGTCTTGAGAGTTTGTGGGGGAAAATGATGGTGTAAGTGTGTGTGCCTAAAAGCTCCATAGTGAGATAAATATAGTTGGTGAGGCGTTAAGGGGCGAGGGATGTGTGTGAGGTACGAATAGATACACATGAGGGTGGGCTTAAAGAGGTGGGTGGGTGTGGGGGAAGTGTCAGCTGTTGTGGTGGTATTGTTATTGTCTAGGTGGGGAAGAGGGATTAGTATAAGAATCCAATAGCTGTGCCAATGTCGTCTCGTGCGGGGTAATATGAGGGGCAGACTAGGTAAAGGGCAAAGAGGTGTAGTAGTGGGGGGGGGGAAGTCTTTACATAGAAATTCTGACCTGCAATAGTTGGGTAGGGTGATCGGTGGCTGTATATTTTATGTTGTATCCTTGTGACGGAGCCGTTCCAATATGGCCACCTCCTTTGGATAGCATATCATGGGCACCTGTGCAGTCCTATTTATTTTCCCATTGACTGTGGGTTGACTGTTGTAGTCTTTTTTCCTTTCCACTCTTATTTCCAATCAGCGTTTAGTTTTTAGTCCTTCCTCAATTGCCACTCTTATTTCCAATCAGTGTTTAGTTTTTAGTCCTTCCTCAATTGCAACGATTTTGTGTTGGTTGGTTTGTAGTCCTTCAATTTCAGCGATTTTGTGTTGGTTCCTCATGGGATTCTGATGATCTGTGATCCATAGTGGGGGGTGTGCCCCTCACCTTCGTTGTTGGGGTGGCCAGCCATTTTGCTTGTCTGTGCCCCAAACTGCACTGTCAGCCATTTTCGAGTGAGATTATGAACAGAAAGACGTAAAAACATCAATTTCAGACTCACAGCTGGCATCAAGGTATCCACGATGCCATAGATGTGATCAGTGTTCCATGTAGGGACCCACTCTTCAGAGAACAAGGGCATTGTGTTTATGGGTCCTAACTCGCTCCATAGTAGTTCCTCCGTATCACCGCACCACCTCAACAGCCGTGAAAGGATAGAATGTGGAAGGAGAGCAGGCACTCAGCTGTGTGCTCTCGGTGCGTCGAACGATGGGGGGGGGGGCGGGGCCAACCAGCGACTTCCTCCGTGCTCTGCAATTCTTCGCCCGGTCTGGCCCTCGCTCTCACCTCATCCGCCTCACGAGCAGTGGCCCGCCCGCCAATACTAACAGGGATCCCTTAAACTCCACTGCCCGTGCAGAGATCCGGACGCACTGATTCGCGCCCCGATTCTCGCTGTGCTATTCCCAACGTGGCGCTGACGGTCCCCACCTCTTCTGTTGGCCGCAGAGGCCCGTTCTCATTACTAGCCGGGGGTCAATCGGGGTTTGGATGGTCTCTGGAGTCTTGCCGGTCATCTGCAGCCCCGTTCGGAGGACACCGAGGTTCACTCCGACCTCGGCATGGGTAATCTACAGCCTTTCCAGAGCAGTCGGCTGCCACGTCCCGGGGTCGGGGCTTTGCTCCTGTCACCACGGGGATCGTCCTCAGCCCCGACTGGTGTCTATAAAAGTCCGCTCTTCCCTACCTACACAAAAACCGCTGCATTCCGGTCCGATGACTAGACGTGATGAACACCGCCAGCTCGCCGATGGCTCCGCAACTTCTGTGAGGGTGACCAGTCCAATGGGAGTATCCAGGTAAGCAGCGCATTCAAACTTCGAGACTTGCCAGAATAGTTCCAAAAACTATATTATTAATTCCTGTTACGCTTCGAATTCCGGTTCAGTATCGTGGTCGTAGATGTGACTGTCACTAACAGGGATATTCCTCCACGGGATCCCAAGTGTGCGGAGCTCTTTTGGAGAGCTCCTATCAGGTCTTTAACCAGACCGGCTTTCTAGCAAAGTCAGGCACAACCAGCAACCTACTCGCAATAGCCGTATTGACGGAGAAGGCCGACGTCCGTCGCATGCAACTATACTGCTGCTTCGTTGACTTCAAGGCGGCCTTCGATCGAGTGCCACGCGGTCATCTGTGGCCAAAATTGGCCCGCTGGGGTATACCTACAGCCCTCTTACAAGCCATCATCCAATTCCACACACAGACCTGGATAAGGATAAAGTTAGACGATGGGTCCCACGTTTCAAAAAAGATTCAAACAGGAAGCGGCGTCAAACAAGGGTGCGTCTTGGGGCCCCTTCTCTTTAACCTGTTTATTTCCGACCTATCCGCCATACTTGACAAGGTCAACTCGCATCCGCTTCAACTGGATGGGACCCGCATCAGTAACTTGTTATACGCTGACGACCTTGTGTTATTGAGCCACACAAAGGTTGGTTTACAGAGGCTCCTTGACGAACTTCTATCTTATACATCTGAAAACGCCCTGGAATTGAACATGTCAAAACCAAAAATAATTCATTTTAGCAAACAGAAACAGCAGAAATGAAGGTGGTTTTTTAACAACAAAATCATCGATACAGTGCCACACTACAAATATTTAGGATTTTTTCTCGATTCAAGAGCTTCCTTTATTAAACAAAAAGACGCCATCAAGGCTAAGGCACTGTCCCTGGAGGTCGCGTCAGCAAAACTTTCAAAACATCTGCTAGGACCAAGCCTAACCCCCTTGCTCAAGGTGATGAAGGCCAAGATCACAAATTCTCTATCATATGGCCATGAGATTATGATGGGCTCGACAAACATCGTACTTAATAAATCAATCATCAGAATCTTCAAGCGAGCATGGTCTCTGCCGAGGTCTTCATCTCCGGCACAAGTCAGATTAGAGCTTGGTCTGCTAGACCACAGCGGTGTTGAGGCTGGTGCTTTCATTAAGTTTTGTAATAGACTGCGTAATTCCTCGGAAAACAGTCTTGAGATCAAACTCTGGAACGAAATATCGACCAGTACATCAAGCCAAAAACATCGGCTCCACTTGGATCAATCCCTACAGCTCCTTGGAATTTCAGAATACTGGGGGACAAACCCCTCACAACAGGCACTGACGAGCGTAATCAAGCGAAGCGTTCGGCTCTGGTCCTTCCATTCCGACAGAGCAAAATTATCCAGAAGGAAGCATGCTTGGGCCGTTGTCTCAGAATACAAACCGGGAGTTGAGTCAGCCTACCTATCAAGTACCTATTCAATCTTTTGGAAAGTCAAATTTATGGCTCTAAGGCTAGGCGAATGGCCTTTTTTAAAGCATTTACCGCAACGGCGGCGCCCTAATCAGAAAATCGAATTCAGAGAATGCGGCTACCACTCCGAAAGCCTGGAGCACATATCCTGCGCATGCCCAGCTCTGCTCCAAGACAGAAGGACCTTACTGAGAGCAGAGTGGATTAAATTAGGCGTTCGTACATGTCGTCAGGCAATAGTGGCAGCTATGAATCAAGAAAATATAATCCTGAACATCCGGTTTACCAAATTTGTTGCCAGAGCTGTAAAAACATTGGGAAAAGAAAAGGCAGCATTTCTTTTGCCGGTCGGCCCGGACATCACCCTGTAATAAAAACTCAAGCGGCCACCGGCCTCCCTCCGCAAGGCCTACATGGACACCGCGTTCAGCTCCCCAAAACCAGCTGTCATATTGACTTATTTACCCTATTTAAACTTTTTTTAAAACCACTTTGTGACTGCCATGTTATTTAACGAGCTGATCTGTAAAAGATAAACGCACATTCGGACAATTTTTAAATTTCATTCAATTTTACTGCTAGACTATTGCACTGCTGTTGTATTAATCAAAGTTCCTTTTCCGCTCCTTTTTAAATTCATATATGTATACGTGAGTCATACAGTTTTAACATTTTGTAATGATTTTAAGTAATCAGATAATAACCTTGAAATTTGAATTTGAATTACATCATCTGGGACCGTGATTTCGTGTTACATTGATCGTTTTATCCAGAAAGAGGCTTATCTAGTTGCTATCGGAAGGTGACTTGGTGAGCTTCAAGCTCTCTAAGCAAATAATCCATAGTTGGGTTTGCCCAGATTTACTAAGTAGTGAGTACTGAGAAAAGTCCCTATTTCATTTCTAAGATTTTAACAAAATTTCGCCTTAACTAGAGAACTGTGGGAAATATTGTTACAGCCTTAAATCACCTGCCATTAACTATTGTCCCAATATATAGCAGACAACACAAATAAAATTCTCTCCGTACTCCCGAATAATTGATATTATTTTCCAATCGTTACACATGGCCCAACTACTAATAGTCAATACAGTTTCATGCCAACATCACTAAATGTGCTCGAACATGTAACTTTACTTTTTCAGTTATAGCCATTAGCCCAGAGGTTCCAGCATGCCTGGCGTTAATGACTATAAAACAGGAGCTGGCTCAAAAAAAGCGTTTTTACATTCATCCTTTGATGGTTAATGTACTCATGGCTGCATTGCTACTTTAACCAACCTTGGACTGATGAAAAGCTGATCTCTGGAGCAGGCTGTGCAACCGAATCTGCTCAATATCATCAAACCCTTCATTCAAAACAGTTGGATCACACTTTCTAAAACAGACAGGCTTAGGCATGTCTCCTGGAATTTAATATTTGTAATAACCTGCGTCTAGAGCATTGCCTGCATTGGAGGGCGGGTTGTATTGTTAGTAATGCTGTTATCAAAGTTAAATGACAAAATGGAAATTTAAAATAGTATTTACTGGTTGGTGCAGTCGTTTCACACGGGTTATCGCCTTGGTTACTACAAATAATCAATTTCCTGTTGGAGCATATTTAATTTCGTTGAATAATGTAGCTCATTTAATTGGAACAAGAAAGTATAAAAGGCCACGTAAACCGACCAGGAATAAACGAGTGAAGTCTAGGTTTCAGATGTCTGCAACACACACACCTACCCGATGAAGCCATTTCACGTAAACACACATTTCTGCAGCTTATTGCCTATCTTAACATCACTTAGTCAATGAGTTTGTAAGTTTGTGGTCAAATACCCATCATGATGTCTCATGCATTAGAACCAGTCAAATTGTGATGCCCAGGTGGGGTCCTATTGAGACTCATTTTGGGGACCAGTACTTGCTTTTCCTCCTCAGACTTAGACTCTGAGCTAGAGAGAGAAAAGCCCAAAAGGAGGATGGGAAGAAAAAGACGGAAAGACTGACAAAGGGAGAAGACAAGGATGAAAAAGAACCTGCACTAGTGAAATAATAGGGCAGGCAATGTCTGGTGGTGAAAGGAAGGGACATGAGGTGGAACCAAGAAGCCAGTGTTTGGCATTTTGCATGGGCACCTATCATTTTCCAAAATCAATACAGCCTCATCCCTTCACTCCTAGTTTACGTTTTGTTTGATTTCCCTCAACCTACTCTTTCCAAGTAGATTATCAACATGGCTTATCTTGTTGGCAGGGCAAGATGGGCGCAGGAAGGTTTATTCAGAACTGAGAATCCCAAACCCTAGTCAGCCACATTATCCTTGATATTGAGCAGGTATTACAGTCTCAGAGAGCAGGGTGCCGCTTAAGTGAATAAGGTTTTACTTGTTTAGACAATATTACATTTCGCTCAAATGTCAAATTGAATATGTTGGAAAGTACCCTTTCTGTCCCAAAACATCAGTCATTTTCAGTACATTTAATCATTTTGTCATCACGCACCAGCTTTCTTAATACCGGGTTTATCAAAGTTGTTTCTGACCAAGCTTTTGTCATTTAAGGGACTGTAGCTGAGCCACAATTCTTTTCCACTTCAATTGATTTCAAATTTGAGCTTTCAGTATACAAACTATAAATTCTGCGTTTCTTGCTAAATATTGCAGGGTTGGTGGAGTGAATCTCCCTGTTGAAATGGCAATTCTTGAGTAGTATTTGCCTGTTAACTCCTTGAACAAGTGAAAAAAAAAAGAGTCCAGACATTTATCCCAGTTTGTCTCTATCTTTTCCAGTTTCGTTGCGGTCCAGACGTCTTCACTCCCAGCCCAGAATTACACCAGATGCATCTGGCATTGCCTCAGGAGGAGCAACATCTAATTACAGGAGTGGAAGAGGTAGGTAGTATACCTAGTTTTTCACTATCTGCTCGCATCTGTTTTTAATTTTCGGTTATGGAATCCAGTATGAGGCTGTCTGTATGAAAACCCACCAGACTATCAGTGTAACAATCTGTGCATCACATCTTGGCAACATTGACACACAGCGTATTGGGCGATCTGAGAATATTCGAAAATGCTACTTTGAGGTTTTCAAGGAGGTCAAACACCCATTCAGAATAGATATTTTGCAAACTGTCCCCTGACAGAATAAAATTGGAATAGTCCTTGGTCTAGGGCAGGTGTGTCCAAAGGTGGGTTTTCATTCACCCACTGACTGTGGCAGTGAATCTGCTGGCCAGTTGTGTAATTTACGAAAAGAATCCCAATGAAGATCTTCTTTTTCACATGTATCAACCCTCCACTTGGAACCTGTAGATAGGAGTGCCCTTTTAATATTGTATTATAATTGCACTAATGTATCCTGCTTTATGCCTCTGGCGAGGTGTCACTCCGCTCTAGCAGAGTGCTGCGTTGTAGTGTGCCTCGTCTAGAAGCCGATTTGGTGCACATTAGAACATCTGACAGTGATGGGAAGAGGAGTGGAAGACAGAAGGCAAAACCTTACAGCAATTGAATGATTTTAATGATTGAACAGCTCTCTTTATTAAGGGTGGGCGTAGTTCGCGAAGTAGCGCTACGCGTAGCTACGCAAAGTGCACTTCGCAGTACGTGAGCTACGCGTAGCACTACCTGAACTGCGTAGTAGCATGTTCGCACTGTGCAAGATGTCGTTTTCAATGATTGAACAGTGTGGACAAGCATCCAGCACTGTTTAATCATTGAAAACGGCATCTTGCACAGTGCGAGCTGTACTTTTCTGCCGCTCGAGTAGATTTTTACTCGAGCTGCAGCTTTCTAAACGCAGACTGGTAGTTTCTCATCGCGAGTGGTCGCGAGCATGCGCGACCACTCGTAATGAGAAACCTAACCTCCCCGCGTTGAGAATCTCGCCGGGAGGTTTATTTTCCATGCTCGCGATCGGCAACTTGATGTTGCTGATCGCGAACAAGGAAAAAGTCTCGCGGGGATGTCATTTTGCTTGCTTGCGGTCGCCAACTTGACGTTGAGGACTGCGAGCAAGCAAAAAATGACCGCTGCACTACGCTACGCATGTTTGCACTGTGCTACGTGCAGTTCGCGTAGTGCAAAGTTGCGCAAACTACGCAAGTGGAGCGTAGTGCTATGCCCAGGGTACTCTTTATACGGATAAAAGGGCAGCTCACCCCATGAACTGGATGCAGGCAGAGCTCTATGTAATTCTAGAGTGGAAGGTGATCGTGTGACCCACGATGATGCACTGTATGCAGCATTCGGTCCATCAAATGTTCTTTTTGCATTTGTCACCCGAGTGGGACGGGTATGCCCAGACGTCGGTCCCGTGCTCTCCATGCCGCTGGAGTCAAGCTATCCTGGCTGATGAGGGCTGAAAGCCCGAAACCGGTCCTAGGATGCTTGTTTCCGGTCCAGGGAGGTCCTAGCCTGGCAGTTCGGGCTGCACAGTTCCCATTGAGCGCAGGGTCAAGACTGATTTGCATATGGCTGGGTCCAAACTGGAACGGCATGGTGAGCAAAAAAACTATGGATTTAGACCCAGATCTCTGTACTGGGGTGAATGTATGACATTGTACTGAATTCTATCCATCAAATGTTCTTTTTGCATTTGTCACCCCAAGTGGGACTGGTATGCCCTGATGTGGGTCCCGTGCTCTCCATGCCATTGGATTCAAGCTATCCTGGCTGATGAGAGCTGAAAGCCCGAAACTGGTCCTAGGATGCTTGGTTCCAGTCCAGGGAGGACCGAGCCTGGCAGTTCGGGCTTGACTGTTCCAGCGCAGGGTCAAGACTAATTTGCATATGGCTGGGTTCAAACTGGAATGGCATGGTGAGCAAAAAAACGACGGATTTAGGCCCAGATCTCTGTACTGGGGTGAATGTATGACACTGTTCTGCATTCTGTCCATCAAATGTTCTTTTAACCCGCAGGCATGCAAAGGAGATGAAGTCATAATCTTTAGAGACTACTCAAGAAGGATAGGGCAGTAATCAAAGATATGCACTAGTTACAGGCAGCCATAGTAAAAGCTGGATAGGGTCCACCTGGGAGTGAAAGGACAGTGGCTATGTGCACAGATAGTAATGGAAGTGTCTGACATGGTCTATGTAGAAGCAGGTAAAGAAGCAGGCCACTACATGCACTTGTTACAGACACCAAGCATCAACCCCTAAAGGGCTCACTCAGGAGTAATAGAAGGGCAGCCAATAGCTCGCAGTAGATTAATATATCGGTGGCAGATGATCTGAAGTCATTTATAAATATCCCATACGATTCACTTCACGTACAGCCAGACATACACAGGAGGCAGAAAACCACGATAAATGATTTGGAGAATAATTTCTGAAGTGACCAGGAATAATCTGCAGACTTGCACAGGATGCATACGCATTTAGTTGAAGCCCTTTTCCCATAGTTGATAGAGAAACAGTCTGCAGTCATGCACTTGTTATAGTTAGACAAACCCGCAAGGTCGCCTTTGGTTGTGTGTCCCAAACGGTAGAAAGACTAAACAAAACGAGAAAAAAAATGCAGAAAGTCACTGATCAAGGGGGCTGTAGTCTAATTCCCAGATAACGCAGATAACACCCTTTTCTTATCAAATGAGTAGTATTTAGCAGATTTTTCGAATTTGCTGCGTATGATCCACCTAGGAACGACAGAGGGTCAGTGAGTACGCATTAATTTCTTAGAGGTAGCCAAGAGAGGATGTGTCCCTATTTGGTAATCGCAAACCATACACTACTTAACTACGTAATTGGTGCTTATGTAAAGCGCTCCAGTACCTTTGGGTCAAGTTTGCACTATATGACCACAGAGGGATGTGGATAAGCTACCTATGGCTGGTTGTGTGATGAAACAATGCATGCCTCAACAACGCATGCCTTAACCAGGTGGTCTTAACCACGACCGTGTCTTTACCATGCATGCCTCTACCACATAATATCATGGTAAAGACATGATTGGTAAAGGGACATGCGTAGTAAAGATCATACTCCTGCCCCCGTGCCCTAAACCCTAAAAATCGGCCCTCTACAGTCTAATCTACCTGCCACAGCCCTATAAACTACCCGACCCCCTATCCTGAGCCTTTAAATCCAACTAATATGTCCCAAAATAGTACTCTGACCCCATCTCCCTCCTCACTCAGCCCTAAAAATATCCCCACCCATAAAATCTTACCACTGCCCCAGTCCAACTGCCCCCTCAGCCTGAACACTGTCCCTTTTCTGTCCCCTGCTCTGAGCTCTAAACCTCCCGACCCCCTCAGCCCTGAAAACTACCCCAACACCTGAACCCAAACAAACTACCCTAATCCCCAGCCCCCAAATCTACCCCAACCCAAACAAACTACCCCCACCCATCCTCTGCCCTGAGCCCTAAAACTACCAGACTTCCCCAGCCCTGAAAACTACCGACCCCTACCCCCAAAACTATCCACCATCCCCTTCAAACTACCCCGAAACCGAAAACCCCACTTTCCTCACGCCTCACGTCGCAATCCTTCCTCTTCCTGCTCTTCCGCCAGCCAGAAAATAGACAGTGCATATGCCTTAACCAGGCATATGCGTGGTTAAGGCATATGCGTGGTTAAGGAAAGAGTGGTAGGGCTTGCAGTGTCTGAACACGAGTGGCTGAGGCCGCGGTGTTCCGACTTTTTCCCCCTATGGCCTACACTGGTATCTGACAGCTGAGATAATGCCCTATAAGGTGCATTCAGCAGCAGAAGTGGAGCAGCTTGTGGCATACACTGGCTACAGGCAGCTGAGATAAATGTCCTGTTGGGTCAATGAAGGAACATGAGGTGAGTGGCGCACAGCTTTCACTGGTTCCAACACCCATAATAAAGCCACTATAGAGTTAATTAGAAGCGGAACAGAAGTAGCAGCCCACCGTGTGCAGTGATTGAGGGCAGCAAGGATAGATTTTCAAAAGGGTCCACCCAGCAGTGATAGATAATACTAGGTTTTAAGATAACACTTAACACCACTTCTTTGTTCAGGTAGATAATTCTTTTGTTAGGATTCATTGATTTTTCTTTCTACTGTTAGTCATAATCATCAAATCTTTATTTTGATAATTATCCATAAAAACAATTATAAAATACATGGCTTAACAGACTTTACATAGATACATTCTAAAAAGTGATATAATAGTCAAAATAGTTTATACTATTATATAATCAATATTTTAATTTTAATGTTTGTTCGGGTCATTTCCTCTTTTTAGAGAATTGTATTGTGTACCAAATGTTTTTTAATCATGTATATATTATGAAATTGTATAAATTTTGTACATAGTCGGAAAATGTTTATCACGCACTTGTATGGCCTAATCGGCCGAAATAAAGTTTTTACAACAATAATATCTTAATCCAATTTAGATCCTGTATTCAGCTTCACATAAATGTATAATCTAAAATCCTAAAATACCATTAAAATCCATTTCATAAATATCTATTTCTTAACAAGGACAGTGCTGTTGTGGTGCTGAGTGATGCGGTTGTGGTGCTGAGTGATGCTGTTGTGGTGCTGAGTGATGCTGTTGTGGTGTCCCAGACTGATGTGGTGGTGTCCCAGAGTGATGTAGTGGTGTCCCAGAGTGATGTGGTGGTGTCCCAGAGTGATGTGGTGGTGCCCCTGAGTGATGTGGTGGTCCCCCTGAGTGATGTGATGGTGCCCCTGAGTGATGTGGTGGTGCCCCTGAGTGGTGCCCCAGAGTGATGTGGTGGTGTCCCAGAGTAATGTAGTGGTGTCCCAGAGTGATGTGGTGGTGTCCCACAGTGATGTGGTGGTGTCCCACAGTGATGTGGTGGTGTCCCAGAGTGATGTGGTGGTGTCCCAGAGTGATGTGGTGGTGTCCTATAGTGATGTGGTGGTGTCCTATAGTGATATGGTGGTGTCCCTGAGTGATGTGGTGGTGTTGTGAGGCGTGCAGCAGTGTGAGGCATGCAGCAGTGTGAGGCATGCAGCAGTGTGAGGCGTGCAGCAGTGTGAGGCGTGCAGCAGTGTGAGGCGTGCAGCAGTGTGAGGCGTGCAGCAGTGTGAGGCGTGCAGCAGTGTGTGGCGTGCAGCAGTGTGTGGCGTGCAGCAGTGTGTGGCGTGCAGCAGTGTGTGGCGTGCAGCAGTGTGCGGCGTGCAGCAGTGTGCGGCGTGCAGCAGTGTGCGGCATGCAGCAGTGTGAGTATTGCAGCAGTATCCAGCAGTGTGAGACGTGCAGCAGTGTGTGGCGTGCAGCAGTGTGTGGCGTGCAGCAGTGTACAGAAAGCAGTGTGAGTAATGCAGCAGTGTGAGGCGTGCAGCAGTGTGAGGCATGCGGCAGTGTGCAGCAGTGTGAGGCGTGCAGCAGTGTGAGGCGTGCAGCAGTGTGAGGCGTGCAGCAGTGTGAGGCGTGCAGCAGTGTGAGGCGTGCAGCAGTGTGAGGCGTGCAGCAGTGTGAGGCGTGAGAGTGTGTGAGAGAGAGTATGAGAGAGAGTGAGAGAGAGAGAGTGTGAGAAAGGTAGAGAGAGAGGTAGAGAGACAGAGAGAGTGAGGTAGTGAGGTAGGGAGAGAGAGTGAGGTAGGCAGAGAGAGGTAGTGAGAGAGTGTGTGAGAGAGAGTGTGTAAGAGAGAAAGTATGATTGGCCAGTGGCTTGGGGTAGATCTCTTAAGGTGTTAAGGGTTGCGCCGTCGCCCCATTTCTGTTTACTCTGAACATAAATACAGTAGAATATTTTTTAGTATTCCAAGGTAGGGACATGTGCCATACTGGCTCACACCACATTGCGATTTTCCTCACAAGAATGACTCTGTTTTTATGGCAGGCGCAGTAAATGATTCACACAAATTATTGGATTATTTCGTCATTTTTATGGATGAATTGGATCTTAAAATTGCAATCACAAAGATCTCTCTTATGGTTTTAGTGTAAACCGAATAAAGAATTAACTGACTGACGTGCAATAGAATCCAAAAACGGTAGCTATGTTGTGTGGCACTGAGCACTTTGAATGATTTTGAGTGGCAAGTCTGAGCCGAACCAATAGATAGTGGAATAATGTGATTCTGATAGATACATCTGCCGTGTGGATTCCTCACCTTGTGAATATCCCCCTGCGTCAGCAACGTTCGGAAATTTTCTTCGCAGCACGCCGACGTGGACGACGTCACAGGAGTACGACCTCGCGCGTGACTCCGTCTGACGTCACCGACTCCTTATCAGGCCCACGCCGGCGTGATGACGTCAGTTCCCTTTTTTCCGCGTCTTCGACGCTAACGGTTTTTGGGATCTTCTGCGATACTTTGTATCTTCTATTTTTACAGTGTTGCTGTTTTTCCTTTGATTCTTCTTCTTTCATCGAGGATGTCGTCGAGGAAGACAGGCTTCAAGCAATGTGGGTCTTGCGCTCGAATGATGTCGATCACCGATCCGCATGGCGACTGCTTGTGGTGTCTTGGATCAAGCCACGACGTCAAAACTGTCAGTCTTGCTTCAAGATGAACCCTAAGGCACTAAGAGAGCGCGAGGCAAAACTTCTTCTTGCGAAAATAAAAGGTAGACTGTGAGATCTTCGAGGTCGACTTCGAGGCGCTCAAAGTCGAGACAAAGATCTCGTTCGAAGTCGGCGTCGAGGTCGAGATCCAGAGCGAGATCGAGGTCCGGAGCGAAGTCGAGGTCCAGGGATGCTTGTTTCCGGTCCAGGGAGGTCCTAGCCTGGCAGTTCGGGCTGCACTGTTCCCATTGAGCGCAGGGTCAAGACTGATTTGCATATGGCTGGGTCCAAACTGGAACGGCATGGTGAGCAAAAAAACTATGGATTTAGACCCAGATCTCTGTACTGGGGTGAATGTATGACATTGTACTGCATTCTATCCATCAAATGTTCTTTTTGCATTTGTCACCCCAAGTGGGACTGGTATGCCCTGATGTGGGTCCTGTGCTCTCCATGCCATTGGATTCAAGCTATCCTGGCTGATGAGAGCTGAAAGCCCGAAACTGGTCCTAGGATGCTTGGTTCCAGTCCAGGGAGGACCGAGCCTGGCAGTTCGGGCTTGACTGTTCCAGCGCAGGGTCAAGACTAATTTGCATATGGCTGGGTTCAAACTGGAATGGCATGGTGAGCAAAAAAACGACGGATTTAGGCCCAGATCTCTGTACTGGGGTGAATGTATGACACTGTTCTGCATTCTGTCCATCAAATGTTCTTTTAACCCGCAGGCATGCAAAGGAGATGAAGTCATAATCTTTAGAGACTACTCAAGAAGGATAGGGCAGTAATCAAAGATATGCACTAGTTACAGGCAGCCATAGTAAAAGCTGGATAGGGTCCACCTGGGAGTGAAAGGACAGTGGCTATGTGCACAGATAGTAATGGAAGTGTCTGACATGGTCTATTTAGAAGCAGGTAAAGAAGCAGGCCATTACATGCACTTGTTACAGACACCAAGCATCAACCCCTAAAGGGCTCACTCAGGAGTAATAGAAGGGCAGCCAATAGCTCGCAGTAGATTAATATATCGGTGGCAGATGATCTGAAGTCATTTATAAATATCCCATACGATTCACTTCACGTACAGCCAGACATACACAGGAGGCAGAAAACCACGATAAATGATTTGGAGAATAATTTCTGAAGTGACCAGGAATAATCTGCAGACTTGCACAGGATGCATACGCATTTAGTTGAAGCCCTTTTCCCATAGTTGATAGAGAAACAGTCTGCAGTCATGCACTTGTTATAGTTAGACAAACCCGCAAGGTCGCCTTTGGTTGTGTGTCCCAAAAGGTAGAAAGACTAAACAAAACGAGAACAAAAATGCAGAAAGTCACTGATCAAGGGGGCTGTAGTCTAATTCCCAGATAACGCAGATAACACCCTTTTCTTATCAAATGAGTAGTATTTAGCACATTTTTCGAATTTGCTGCGTATGATCCACCTAGGAACGACAGAGGGTCAGTGAGTACGCATTAATTTCTTAGAGGTAGCCAAGAGAGGATGTGTCCCTATTTGGTAATCGCAAACCATACACTACTTAACTACGTAATTGGTGCTTATGTAAAGCGCTCCAGTACCTTTGGGTCAAGTTTGCACTATATGACCACAGAGGGATGTGGATAAGCTACCTATGGCTGGTTGTGTGATGAAACAATGCATGCCTCAACAACGCATGCCTTAACCAGGTGGTCTTAACCACGACTGTGTCTTTACCATGCATGCCTCTACCACATAATATCATGGTAAAGACATGATTGGTAAAGGGACATGCGTAGTAAAGATCATACTCCTGCCCCCGTGCCCTAAACCCTAAAAATCGGCCCTCTACAGTCTAATCTACCTGCCACAGCCCTATAAACTACCCGACCCCCTATCCTGAGCCTTTAAATCCAACTAATATGTCCCAAAATAGTACTCTGACCCCAGCTCCCTCCTCACTCAGCCCTAAAAATATCCCCACCCATAAAATCTTACCACTGCCCCAGTCCAACTGCCCCCTCAGCCTGAACACTGTCCCTTTTCTGTCCCCTGCTCTGAGCTCTAAACCTCCCGACCCCCTCAGCCCTGAAAACTACCCCAACACCTGAACCCAAACAAACTACCCTAATCCCCAGCCCCCAAATCTACCCTAACCCAAACAAACTACCCCCACCCGTCCTCTGCCCTGAGCCCTAAAACTACCAGACTTCCCCAGCCCTGAAAACTACCGACCCCTACCCCCAAAACTATCCACCATCCCCTTCAAACTACCCCGAAACCGAAAACCCCACTTTCCTCACGCCTCACGTCGCAATCTTTCCTCTTCCTGCTCTTCCGCCAGCCAGCAAATAGACAGTGCATATGCCTTAACCAGGCATATGCGTGGTTAAGGCATATGCGTGGTTAAGGAAAGAGTGGTAGGGCTTGCAGTGTCTGAACACGAGTGGCTGAGGCCGCGGTGTTCCGACTTTTTCCCCCTATGGCCTACACTGGTATCTGACAGCTGAGATAATGCCCTATAAGGTGCATTCAGCAGCAGAAGTGGAGCAGCTTGTGGCATACACTGGCTACAGGCAGCTGAGATAAATGTCCTGTTGGGTCAATGAAGGAACATGAGGTGAGTGGCGCACAGCTTTCACTGGTTCCAACACCCATAATAAAGCCACTATAGAGTTAATTAGAAGCGGAACAGAAGTAGCAGCCCACCGTGTGCAGTGATTGAGGGCAGCAAGGATAGATTTTCAAAAGGGTCCACCCAGCAGTGATAGATAATACTAGGTTTTAAGATAACACTTAACACCACTTCTTTGTTCAGGTAGATAATTCTTTTGTTAGGATTCATTGATTTTTCTTTCTACTGTTAGTCATAATCATCAAATCTTTATTTTGATAATTATCCATAAAAACAATTATAAAATACATGGCTTAACAGACTTTACATAGATACATTCTAAAAAGTGATATAATAGTCAAAATAGTTTATACTATTATATAATCAATATTTTAATTTTAATGTTTGTTCGGGTCATTTCCTCTTTTTAGAGAATTGTATTGTGTACCAAATGTTTTTTAATCATGTATATATTATGAAATTGTATAAATTTTGTACATAGTCGGAAAATGTTTATCACGCACTTGTATGGCCTAATGGGCCGAAATAAAGTTTTTACAACAATAATATCTTAATCCAATTTAGATCCTGTATTCAGCTTCACATAAATGTATAATCTAAAATCCTAAAATACCATTAAAATCCATTTCATAAATATCTATTTCTTAACAAGGACAGTGCTGTTGTGGTGCTGAGTGATGCGGTTGTGGTGCTGAGTGATGCTGTTGTGGTGCTGAGTGATGCTGTTGTGGTGCTGAGTGATGCTGTTGTGGTGTCCCAGACTGATGTGGTGGTGTCCCAGAGTGATGTAGT
Source organism: Lissotriton helveticus (assembly GCF_964261635.1). NCBI lineage: Eukaryota > Metazoa > Chordata > Amphibia > Caudata > Salamandridae > Lissotriton > Lissotriton helveticus. The sequence goes on along the minus strand of NC_136073.1, from coordinate 694,539,977 downwards.
GGTGTCCCAGAGTGATGTGGTGGTGTCCCAGAGTGATGTGGTGGTGCCCCTGAGTGATGTGGTGGTCCCCCTGAGTGATGTGATGGTGCCCCTGAGTGATGTGGTGGTGCCCCTGAGTGGTGCCCCAGAGTGATGTGATGGTGTCCCAGAGTAATGTAGTGGTGTCCCAGAGTGATGTGGTGGTGTCCCAGAGTGATGTGGTGGTGTCCCAGAGTGATGTGGTGGTGTCCCAGAGTGATGTGGTGGTGTCCCAGAGTGATGTGGTGGTGTCCTATAGTGATGTGGTGGTGTCCTATAGTGATATGGTGGTGTCCCTGAGTGATGTGGTGGTGTTGTGAGGCGTGCAGCAGTGTGAGGCATGCAGCAGTGTGAGGCGTGCAGCAGTGTGAGGCGTGCAGCAGTGTGAGGCGTGCAGCAGTGTGAGGCGTGCAGCAGTGTGTGGAATGCAGCAGTGTGTGGCGTGCAGCAGTGTGTGGCGTGCAGCAGTGTGTGGCTTGCAGCAGTGTGCGGCGTGCAGCAGTGTGCGGCGTGCAGCAGTGTGCGGCGTGCAGCAGTGTGCAGCATGCAGCAGTGTGAGTATTGCAGCAGTATCCAGCAGTGTGAGACGTGCAGCAGTGTGTGGCGTGCAGCAGTGTGTGGCGTGCAGCAGTGTACAGAAAGCAGTGTGAGTAATGCAGCAGTGTGAGGCGTGCAGCAGTGTGAGGCATGCGGCAGTGTGCAGCAGTGTGAGGCGTGCAGCAGTGTGAGGCGTGCAGCAGTGTGAGGCGTGCAGCAGTGTGAGGCGTGCAGCAGTGTGAGGCGTGCAGCAGTGTGAGGCGTGCAGCAGTGTGAGGCGTGCAGCAGTGTGAGGCGTGAGAGTGTGAGAGAGAGAGTATGAGAGAGAGAGAGTGAGAGAGAGAGAGTGTGAGAAAGGTAGAGAGAGAGGTATAGAGACAGAGAGAGTGAGGTAGTGAGGTAGGGAGAGAGAGTGAGGTAGGCAGAGAGAGGTAGTGAGAGAGTGTGTGAGAGAGAGTGTGTAAGAGAGAAAGTATGATTGGCCAGTGGCTTGGGGTAGCTCTCTTAAGGTGTTAAGGGTTGCGCCGTTGCCCCATTTCTGTTTACTCTGAACATAAATACAGTAGAATATTTTTTAGTATTCCAAGGTAGGGACATGTGCCATACTGGCTCACACCACAAGAATGACTCTGTTTTCATGGCAGGCGCAGTAAATGATTCACACAAATTATTGGATTATTTCGTCATTTTTATGGATGAATTGGATCTTAAAATTGCAATCACAAAGATCTCTCTTATGGTTTTAGTGTAAACCGAATAAAGAATTAACTGACTGACGTGCAATAGAATCCAAAAACGGTAGCTATGTTGTGTGGCACTGAGCACTTTGAATGATTTTGAGTGGCAAGTCTGAGCCGAACCAATAGATAGTGGAATAATGTGATTCTGATAGATACATCTGCCGTGTGGATTCCTCACCTTGTGAATATCCCCCTGCGTCAGCAACGTTCAGAAATTTTCTTCGTAGCACGCCGACGTGGACGACGTCACAGGAGTACGACCTCGCGCGTGACTCCGTCTGACGTCACCGACTCCATATCAGGCCCACGCCGGCGTGATGACGTCAGTTCCCTTTTTTCCGCGTCTTCGACGCTAACGGTTTTTGGGATCTTCTGCGATACTTTGTATCTTCTATTTTTACAGTGTTGCTGTTTTTCCTTTGATTCTTCTTCTTTCATCGAGGATGTCGTCGAGGAAGACAGGCTCCAAGCAATGTGGGTCTTGCGCTCGAATGATGTCGATCACCGATCCGCATGGCGACTGCTTGTGGTGTCTTGGATCAAGCCACGACGTCAAGAACTGTCAGTCTTGCTTCAAGATGAACCCTAAGGCACTAAGAGAGCGCGAGGCAAAACTTCTTCTTGCGAAAATAAAAGGTAGAGAGACTGTGAGATCTTCGAGGTCGACTTCGAGGCGCTCAAAGTCGAGACAAAGATCTCGTTCGAAGTCGGCGTCGAGATCCAGAGCGAGATCGAGGTCCGGAGCGAAGTCGAGGTCCAGGGAGAGATCGAGATCTGGATCCAAATCGGCTTCGGGTCACGCTTCAAGCTCCTCGAAGAGGAAGCACAAGAGGAGGAGGCACAGCTCTAGACATCATTCGGGGAAGGAGTCTTCGGATTCGAAGAAGAAGTCTCGTAAACATCATAAGGACTTCGTTTCTCCTTCTCCTGCTCAGTCTCTCAGAGGTTCTCCGACTCCGGAACAAGAACCGGATCCGATATCTCAACATTCTTCGGAGCATGAGGAAGAGGAGGAGGTAGTTCCTCAAACTCCGACTCCGATGGAAACTCCTGTAGATCAGGGAGGTCAAAATGAGCCTATGTCAGATCGTCCTCCTTCAGAACATCCAGTAGGTTCTTACCCTCCTTTTCCTGGTCCTGGACAGGACCCCTCGCATTTCCTTAATGCGATGTTTGGAGTTTATTCCAGAGCAATGTACCCCACTGGAGCACCTGTTGGTCCCATGGGTCCATTGGCTTACAACTTGGGCATTCCTCATTCTTACGCCCTAGCTCCATTTGTGCCATTTATGCCGGCGCCTCTTACACCTTGGCTTGGTACGGCTCCGCCGAGGTCTTCGACTCCGCATGCGGCTTCGCCGACTCCGGATCGACCTCGTAGTTTGGATCGAGGTACCACGCCAGTCCGTGAGTCTCGTCTTCCAGTTACCCCAGCTCCTCGCTCGACGTCGGAACCGGCTCCGTCGGAGTCGTTGCCGGATCCGTCGACTTCGGTTCGTGTGGAGTGGTCGAGACGCAGGGCTCAGCGTCTCTTGGAAGAGAAAAGGGGTGAAGATTCTGATATGGAGGAGGGTGAGCTTCTTGATCATGATGATTATTTTGAAGACCTACAGAATGCTAGTGGTCTGGAGCTCTCTCCTGAATGGGGTTTGCCTTCAGTTTCGGATGCACCATCCAAGGAAGTGGCACCTTACCATGTCGTTATTAGGAAGGCTGCAGATCTTCTCAACTTAGCCTTGCCTACTGTTGAGTACAAACCCAACATCCTTACAGAGGTTTTGCACTCTCCTTCTTCTATTATTGAACCTACACTGCCGTTCACGGATGCCTTAACTGATCCGATAAAGCAGGTCTGGAAGAGGCCATTGACTGCTCCTGCTGTTTCTAGGTCTGTTGCAAGACGCTACAGAGTGGCTCCTGGTGACCCTGAATTTCTCTCTTCTCATCCTTCTCCGGAGAGTCTAGTGGTGCAGGCTGCATGTTCTAACAGATCTGCAGGTTCATTTCCTCAGGTACCAGCAGACAAAGACTCAACACAATTGGATCAATCTGCAAAGAAGATTTTCTCTTCGGGCAGCATGGCCCTAAAATCCACTAATGCTACTTGCCTTTTGGGTAGATATGTCCATGCGTTGATGGATTCTGTGAAGCAATTATCATCCAAGCTTCCAGAGGAGGATAGAAAGAACTTTAATGAAGTGGTCTCTGATACTCAGGCTGCGGCACGCATGGTTATTCAGAGTGGCATGGACACAGTTTATTCTGTTGCCAGGATTATGGGCTCTACTGTTGCCACCAGGAGAGCCGCGTGGCTAAAGTCCTCTGATTTTTCTGCAGATGTGCAATCTACGTTGCTGGACCTACCTTTTGATGGGACTGGTCTTTTTGGAAAAAAGGCGGATGTCGCACTGGAAAGATTTAAAGATAGCAGGGCTACTACTGCAAGATCTTTGGCCCTCCAGATGAGAGGATCGACAACTAGGAAGTTTAGAGGCTTCGGTAGATCTTCTTTTCGTCCCTTTAGGCAAAGCCAACAGCAACAGCAACAACAGCAGAACCCTCTGTACAAGTCCTATAGAGGTAGACAGAAGGGTCGTGGACGTGGGCGTCAAGTCTCTTCCTCCTCCACTTCCTCCAATAATGCCCAACCCCCACCCGCATCAGCAAAGCAGCCCTAGATCCACCATTCTGGATCATGTGGGGCCGGTAGGGGGTCGGCTTACTAATTTTCTACGAGATTGGGAATCGGTTACATCAGATCTTTGGGTTCTCAATCTCGTAGAAAATGGGTATGCACTTCCTTTTCAGGAATTCCCTCCCAATTACCCTCCTTGCCAAGGTTATTGTTCGGAGGACCATCTTCTTCTCCTGCAGGAAGAAGTCCTGGCACTATTCAGAAAGGGTGCGATAGAGGTGGTTCCAGAGCAGGAAAGGTGTCAGGGGTGCTACTCCCGGTATTTCCTGATACCCAAGAAGGATGGCAGACTTCGAAAAATCCTGGACCTCAGGATTTTGAACCTCTTTCTCAAACAGGAGAAGTTCAAAATGCTCACACTTGCACAGGTTCTTCAAGCGCTGATGGAAGAAGACTGGATGGCGTCGATCGACTTGCAGGATGCGTATTTTCACATCCCAATCCTGAAGTCGCACAAGAAGTATCTCCGTTTTACGGTGGGATCGCAACACTTCCAGATTGCGGTCCTTCCTTTTGGGCTTACTACTGCGCCTCGAGTCTTCACCAAGGTGATGGCAGTGGTGGCTGCGCATCTCAGAAGATCGGGGATTCCTGTGTTCCCCTATCTGGACGACTGGCTGATCAAAGCGGAGTCGCCGGAGAATGTGCTTCATCATCTGCAAGAGACAACTCAGTTGTTGCACAGGTTGGGTTTTTCGATAAATGTACCCAAGCATCACCTGGTGCCCTCCCAGCGCAACCTGTTCATAGGTGCGGTACTGGACACTACTGTATGTCGTGCATTCCCTCCACCTCAAAGGATTCACGACATACAGGAAATGATTCCTTTATTTTACAATGGAGCGGTTGTTCCAGTCTTGAAGGTCCTTCGTCTGCTCGGTCTGATGGCTTCTTGCATTCTGTTGGTCAATCATGCACGCTGGCACATGAGGGCACTCCAGTGGTGCCTCCGCAGGCAGTGGTATCAGCACAACGGAGATCTCAGGGAGTCAGTGAGGATCTCCAGAGAAACTGCAGCGGATCTGTCTTGGTGGGGCGTGGAAGGCAATCTGTCTCAAGGAAAGCCTTTCCAACTGCCTCCATTGGTTGCCACAATGATCACGGATGCCTCCACTCTAGGGTGGGGTGCTCATCTGGGGGATCTGGAGGTCAAGGGTCTTTGGTCTCCAGAGGAAAGGTTGCTTCATATCAACCTTCTAGAGTTGCGGGCGATACGTTTGGCGCTCAAGGCCTTCCTCCCTTCCCTTCGCGGTCAGTCAGTTCAAGTCCTGACGGACAACACGACTGCGATGTGGTACATCAACAAACAGGGAGGAGTAGGGTCGCAGTGTCTCTGCAGAGAGGCTCTGCGTCTCTGGTCCTGGGTTCAGGGCCACCAGATTTGTCTGATGGCAAATCATCTGGCCGGGGTTCTGAACGTTCGTGCAGACGTTCTCATTCGGCAGTTCTCTGCCGATCACGAGTGGAGGCTTCACCCGGAGGTTGTTCACGACATCTTTCAGATGTGGGGGACTCCTCGGGTGGACCTGTTCCCCACTCACGAGAATGCTCACTGCCCGTCATTCTGCAGTCTCCAGTATCCGATGCAAGGAGCTTTGGAGGACGCGTTTCAGTTGAGTTGGGACTCGCAACTCCTTTATGCGTTTCCTCCCATTCCCTTGATTCCTCGGGTTCTGAGGAAGATTCGCCAAGACCGGGCCCAAGTCATATTGGTCGTCCCGGATTGGCCAAGAAGGGTGTGGTACACGGACCTTCTCCACCTCTCCTCTCACCCGCCGCTCCGTCTTCCTCACAGGGCAGACCTCCTCTCTCAGATGGAGGGGCAGGTTCTACACCCCCACCTCCAGACATTACACCTTCATGCCTGGAGATTGAACGGGGCAACTTGAATTCTTTTTCTCTCCCACACGATGTGGTGGATGTCATTCTTTCTGCCAGGCGTGACTCCACTAAGTCCATTTATTCGTATAGGTGGTCTAAATTTGTCTCTTGGTGTAGGGAGAGAGATGTTGACCCTTTGAAGGCTCATTTGTCTGACATTTTGCAGTTTGCTCTTTCTTTGGCGCAGCAAGGATTTGCTGTTGCCACGGTCGAGGGGTATCTTTCAGCCTTATCGGCATTTCTCTGTTTGCCGGATCAGCCCTCTCTTTTTAAGTCTCCGGTGGTTTTGAGATTTTTGAAGGGACTCATTAATAAGTTCCCTCCTACTCCTTTTGTGATTCCTCATTGGGATTTGAATCTTGTGCTGACCTTTTTGATGGGTTCTCCCTTCGAACCTTTGCACAAGTGTCCCATGAGACTCCTTTCTTTTAAAACGATTTTCCTCGTTGCAATCACCTCGGCAAGGAGGGTAAGTGAGCTTCAGGCTCTTAGTTCCAAGCCCCCATTCCTGTCCATTCATGCTGAAAGGATGGTTCTTAGGACCAGGGCTGCTTTTCTGCCTATGGTGGTAACTCCCTTCCATCTTGGACAATCCATTACCCTTCCTACCTTCTATCCTCCCCCTCACCCTTCTAAGGAGGAAGAGAGACTGCATCGCCTGGACCCTAAAAGGGCGGTGTCTTTCTATCTGTACAGAACTAAAGACTTCCGGATGGATGACCAGCTGTTTGTTGGTTTTGCTGGCTGCAAGAAGGGCAGAGCGGTGCACAAGCGTACACTTTCCAGGTGGATAATCCTGTGCATCAAGATTTGCTACTCACTGGCGGGTAAGGACCCTCCTGAGGGTATTAGAGCACATTCAACTAGAGCTAAGTCTGCAACATCTGCTTTGTCTAGAGGTGTTCCAGTTGAGGACATTTGCAGAGCCGCGACTTGGGCCTCCCTCCACACTTTCGCGAAGCACTACTGCTTGGATACCGAGGTGAGGAGGGATGGCCACTTTGCGCGCTCTGTCCTCCAAGATTTCCTGGTATAGCAGAGTGGACACCCTCCTCCGGGAGTGGGGACTGCTGTGGGACTCTATTCACAAGGTGAGGAATCCACACGGCAGATGTATCTATCAGAAGAACAAGTTACTTACCTTCGGTAACGCTTTTTCTGGTAGATACAATATCTGCCTGTGGATTCCTCACATGCCCACCCGCCTCCCCGTTGTCCACTCTGTTATACCTGGTCTTTATGTATATATGTTTGCTGCTATTGTGCTATTTCTACTGCACGCTTTGTGTGCGTATTTGATTGGTATGTACTGTGTACACTGTATATTTGCATATTTGCTGTCGTTGGTCCGTCTGTGTGCCTCGAAGGCACGGAAAAAAGGGCGGAACTGACGTCATCACGCCGGCGTGGGCCTGATAAGGAGTCGGTGACGTCAGACGGAGTCACGCGCGAGGTCGTACTCCTGTGACGTCGTCCACGTCGGCGTGCTACGAAGAAAATTTCCGAACGTTGCTGACGCAGGGGGATATTCACAAGGTGAGGAATCCACAGGCAGATATTGTATCTACCAGAAAAAGCGTTACCGAAGGTAAGTAACTTGTTCATCTGGAACAGATTGTACTACAAAACAAACAACCCCACTGAAACCCAGCCTCCAAGCATCCATGAACACCTCCATGCTGTGAGCGGCCTCCTCCATGGCCCACGTGCATATATATTTATATATTGCAGTCCCTGATCTTAGCACAGTGAATGTGATGAGGGAGTAGCTGCTGGGAGTCAATGAGAGCCAGGCTTCAGTGGGCCAGCATTATGACAGTGAACAGGAGCAGGAACTAGCCTCGTGGCAGGGACGGCGATCTTCAGGACAGTGAATGTGAGATGGGCTAGCTGCAGGACAGATAAAGTGAGACAGGCTTCAGGACAGTAAATGTGAGCTGGGCTATCCGCGGGACAGAGAAAGTGAGACAGGCTTCAGGACAATGACTGTGAGCTGGGCTAGCCGTGGGACAGAGAAAGTGAGAAGGGCTTCAGGACAGTGAATGTGAGCTGAGCTAGCCGCGGGACAGAAAGTGAGAAGGGCTTCAGGACAGTGAATGTGACCTGGGCTAGCTGTGGGACAGAGAAAGTATGACTGGCTTCAGGGCAGTGAATGTGAGCTGGGCTAGCCGTGGGACAGAGAAAGTGAGAAGGGCTTCAGGACAGTGAATGTGAGCTGGGCTAGCCGAGGGGAAGAGAAAGTGAGAAGGGCTTCAGGACAGTGAATGTGAGCTGGGCTAGCCGCGGGACAGAAAGTGAGAAGGGCTTCAGGACAGTGAATGTGAGCTGGGCTAGCCGCGGAACAGAAAGTGAGAAGGGCTTAGGACAGTGAATGTGAGCTGGTTTAGCCGCGGGACAGAGAAAGTGAGACGGGCTTCAGGACAGTGAATATAAGCAGGAAGGGGTGGGGAGGAAGCGAACAGATAAACAATGAACAGCAGCAAGAGGAAAAAGCTAGACAGGGTCACACTCCAGCCAGAAGAAGACAAGGAGGTGAGGAGAGGGCGGTAGCAGGGACCGGCCTTAGCACAGCTTCTGTCAGCAGGGTCGTAAATGGCGGTCTTTTATTAGAGAATGACAGCCTTAAGGCACTGAAAAGTGAAGAGGAAAAAACGGACTGACCTGGGACAGTGGACGTGAGGAGGAACGGGAAGGGAGGCAGTTTGCGAGCAGACTTTAGGACACTGTTTAAGCAGTGGGGCAACGGGGGGGGGGACTGGGGTGAGAAGGGGTAAATAAAGAAAGTAAATGTGAGCGAAGTCTCAAGGACCGAGTTTAGAGAAGTGAAGAGGGTCCAGACACGGGACTTTGTACAGTGCAAGTGGGCAGGATCTTTTGAGTCATGTGCATTGTTCACCGGCGGGACCACGGCAATAGCTGGTAATAGTTACCCTGCAGGGATGACACATCCTTCCTGTGACACACAAATGGGACACTGAGAGAAATGTAATAACAGCACACTGGGGTCTGTGCCGAAAAAAGGCTTAGTAGGGTTATATTTAAATGCGTTGCCTTCGTGAGTGAGAGGCATGAAACCGGTAATTCACCACACAATTCTTAACAAAGGCAGAAGAAATAAGCTCTCGGCATTGCTGTGGGGGGGAGAGGGTGGGCGGGGGAGCAGCAGCCTTTCATGTCTGATGGTGGTGTAAGAGAGACAAATGTTGGTGTGCGAGGCTTCCTTTCAAGTCGGGTCGGGGGAGCGAGCGAGTGGGAGGGAAGGAGGGGGTGTGAGTGAGAAGTGAGGCCGAGCGCGCGCTGGCGAAGCCTCACGCTTTATTATCTCACATGCATTGGGGACAATCCTCGCTTGGTCAAGAGTTTGTTTAAACTACTATATGTTCGAGCTATTAATCCCTGCGGGATGTAATAGCTAGACCTAAAAAAGGTTTGACAAGATAAATCCTCGAGAATTCAAGGTACTGTAAGCTCTAATCTTCATATTTCAGATCATCCAATTCTGTTAGTTGTTTTCTTTCAGCAGTAACACATGTAATATACGTTGAAACAGTATAACAGACTAGTTCACTCTCAAGTTTACATAGCCATTTAAATGCAGCTTGGTACATTCAGAGCCTCTGGGGGAGAAAAAGTGGGCGTAATAGACTATTCCTTATATCTCTGTGTAGGCCGCAAAATTAACATGAGATGGATGGTGGCCCACTTAGGGCAAGCCACTAGCTGATGTAATATGCCCAATCGCATATGTGTCAGATAGAATCTCTGCTGGGTATTTTTCACTATAGATAGATAGGTAGACCTGGGCTGAGACTAAATAGATCTATATGTTGTCACAGAAGGTTTGCCATTCACACTATTCCCTATCATGCTCCTCCTATTGTTATTAAAAAACAATTTTAACTCCCTCTTACTAAACTGCAGGATGCTTGCTGTGTTGACGATAGTTACTCCCTCAAATGACTCGGTAAGCAATCTATTCACATTGCTTAACCAAGGGATCTTATGGTACTGATCGAGATTTAAACAATCAAGAATGACATATTTTGCAAATTCCGAGCCTGTCTTACTCCATATATTGTACCAGCAAGTAACTCCGATAGATCAAATCTTTTATGAACGGCATATCCAATGCTTTATGAACTACGTAAGATGAAACTGTGTGGGGTACAGCTAATATCTTACACAAAAAACAATTTTCCTTAGTTTGGAGGGAAGTACTCTCTGCCATGCCCCATACTGCGGCCCCAAAACTAGCAGTAGGGAAACATTTGCTCCTATATAGTTTAGTCAGTTCTCTTATAGGCTTATTTCCTATTTTTCGACAGAATCTGCTTGGACCTCCTTAGTTGTAGCTGCTCTAACATTTCTAATGTGCAGGCCCCATGTGTTAGTGTTAGAAATTGAATGGCATGGTAAGAGAAACTCTGTCCTTCAACCAATTTAACATTCCTCACATAGTACTGCCTTTTTTGGGGATATGCCTACCACAGACCTTATATATGTTTTATATAAATTAAGCCTTAAGTTCCGTTTCTTCATGTATGATGCGGACCCCTCGATCAAGAGCTGCCAGCCATTTGCAGTTCTTGATATCAGGACTGCATAACCTGCATACAGGAGCACAGGGGTCTTGCATAGGCCTCCTGTAGGCACATACGCTTCTAGCTGTTGTTGTGCCTTATCTTCTCCATTGATATATATTGAAAAGATGCTAGGACGCAACCTTGTTTTATGCTTCTAGTTACATTGAAACTGGGCATACATTCTACTCTCAACCCATATCTCGCTTCTGTAGTCAGCCTTCCATAGATTTGAGATAGGTGACTCATTATATCTTCTGGGGCCCCTAACTTCATAAGGGTCTTCCATAATATAGCATAGTTGACAAGGTCGAAGGTACTACTTAAATCGGCAAAACATAGGTAAATGCACCCATGTTTTGCCTCAGTATTTTTACTGCTCAAAAGGCGGAGGGTAACACATTGTTCGGTTGTCCCTATATCCCTTCTAAAACCATATTGTGTGTCTGTGAGTATGCTGTTCTCCATTGCCCAGTCTTCAAGCTTGTTTGGGATAATTCTAGCAATGATTTGTTTAGATGAGTCTAAGAGAGATATAGGCCAGTAACGATTTGGTTTGTTTCTGTCACCTTTTTTTAAAGATGGGAACAATTATACTCTCTGGCCATGTGCGGGAGTTTCCCCCTGTGCTACAGCATTAAAAACTACAGTAAAAATAGGAGCCCATAAAGAAGTATTGTATTAAAAACGTCCACTGGTATACCATCTGGCCCGGAGCCTTGGCAGCTGCAGATTTATCTAGGGCCAGTTTGACCTCCTCCAGATTGATCTGTTTTTAAGGGCAGCTTAACAAATTCATAGCTAAGATCCGTTCTATTGAGGTCTACTGGGCTAAACATATCCCCAAAATGTATAAGTTTTTTTGAGGAGGGTACAACTGTCATTTAGCAATCCTTCAAAAATTATGAACTTATTAATTTCCAAAAAAGGATCCTATCTGTAGTATCTGCCGCTTTATCTAATTTGATATAATTCATTGTTGCCACCTCAACATGTAGAGTAGATGGTGGAGTCGAGATATTCTTATATTCAACTTTCAATTCAAACAATAATGGCATACGATCGCTAGGAATGGCTGTATCTACAGATAGGGGACTAATGAAATCTATAACTGATGCAGAAACTATCATGGCCAATATAGTAACTACATGTATTCCTTAGAAAGGTGGGAAATGGAATCCTTTCTCCTAGCCAATCTTGTACCAACAACTCCAAATTATATATTATATATTAACTAATTTAGGAAATTGCCATAGTTATTGTGTGGAAAGTGGTACAATGGATTTCCTTTAACATCAGTAATACCATGGGCCTTGGCCTGGGTGGGATGACATTGTTGTATATTAAAATCCCCTCCCCAAATCATCATGTGATCCTTTTTTGGAGCCATCCGAAAAGGCATCCAATTATTTCTCTAAATCTTCTAAACTTTGTGCGTTTGGTTATTAAAATGCATTTCAAAATTAAGGCCTTTAGTTCAGCATTTCACTGTGCACCTCGAGTACATGATTATAGATGCACGTATAACTTCAAAAATAAATGCAATGTGAATAGATGCGTTCATGGTTACTTATGCAATGTGCTTCAAATAAATGCAATAGGAATTGAGACATAAGTATAAATATAAATGAAAACTACATGTCTCCATGATTAATGGACACACATTTATGAGTCCCTAGTTTCCTGCAGTGAATGCACTTCAGTAGTACGTTGAATACTTCACTTCACGTTAATATAGTTAAGCACACAGTGTATAATGATGAGTATACTTAGTATACATAAAATAGTGCTTCTGTGATGTGTAAAGGTGGAGCCTAAATTACGGAGCTCCAATCCCCCCTTTGATGGCCAATTTAGCCATCACAGTCAAGACTGCATCCTTATCAGATGGATCAGTCAAAACCTCATCTGTTTCATAAACTTTCAGCTGGACTCCTCCAGACTTTTAATGTCGTTATAGTATCTACACTGACTCTCCTCTAATTCGTCATCTGTTCTCTTTCTTTTCACTCCCTTCTTTACTTGTGCAAACTTTCCAGCTTAAAGAACACAGCAAGAAATAATGTACAAAGAGAAATTATCAAAAGGTGCTTCAAAATGGAACCCAATATTCTTCTTCCCAGGTCTCCAAAGATTTGCCAACTACAGCAAATCCATGTCCTCTTGCTTCCCAGGCACCTGTTGCTTCCAACTCCTTCAAATCTTCCTTCCGACCAGTAACCTCTTGATATATATCTTCAAGTCTTTACTCATGTCAGGAATATAAGTATAACACTGCTGAACTTGTAACATCTTGCGCTTGCCACCCTCTTTTGCGTAGAGGATGTCTAAAGCATGATGATTCTGTAAAACCATGGATCTTATGGCTACCATTTCAATATCTACAGCCAATAAAGTTCCTGCTGTACTGGTGGGCAGTTTATCCACTATAGTGGACAACTTTGTAATGTTGCTGTCGTTCAGAATCACATCTACAGATGGAATCATCGCACCAGAAATATCTTCCACAATTTACATATCAGTACTACTTCATTTAGTCATTGGATTAGCTTCCTGTGCAGGATCATTAAAATGTTCCACACGACTAAATAGCATACACCATACCAACCCGGGATAAATTGAAATATGCATGTTCTCCACAAATATCATTAAATCCAGGAATTACAGGATCCTGTCCCCACCCCCCACACCCTCCCAAAAAAAGAACAATGGCCAATGTCCTTCATATTCAAAGGTATGGTTACATTCACTCTTTCCCATAGTTCTTGTGTGAACTATGGATCTACCTCGATGTATATATAATTTCTCTTTTGTATCCAATCTAAGGTCAACGCTACTTGATTTCCAGGTACATGATGCTCTACTTCTTTTTTTAGCCCACTGACCTTTAGTCTTTGGATCCTTGTCTGAGTTTAATTTAGCCTCCATATCTCTCCTCTTATCTTAAACTAAATTTAAAAATGTCTTCTTAACATCTATCAAAGCACAAGTCAGGTTATTTACTCCAGTATTGGAACTTTCATAGATTCACATGCCTGAATCATTCCCCGTCGTCGAGACGGGAGTCTCCGGTATATAAAAAAGCAGTGCTTAGTAGTATAGCAAACTGAAAAGAGGCCTAGGCCCATTTCCCTTTTGCAACCCATAGCCTTTGTTATGTAAAACAGGCCCAAACTTTTCTCTGAACCAATCAGAGCTCCTCACCCTCTAGAACACTCCTGAGAGAACCTTCTGCCCCTCAGATTTTTCTACCGCACGTTGTGCTAGGGAGTCTCCTTTGAGCTCTGCTCAAACTCTTTACTTCTACAGTATTTTTGACTTGAATTTGAGGTTTTTACATCAACCATGTCTGATAAAGAGAGAAAAGGATTATTTAGAGCTTGTTCAACCTGCTCCAAGAAGAGGCTTTATACATATGACCCTCACAAGGACTGCATCTACTGTCTCTACCCAGACCATAAGGCAGCAGATTGTAAGGTATGTCGTACCTTTTCAAATAAGACCTTGAGAGATCGTGAGGGAAGGCTACTGATCTGGCTTCAGAAAGTCAAAGCCAGGAAGGAAATCCTCTCAAGTGAGAGTGAGGAGGAATCTGTGGCGTCTAAGAGATCTCAGAAGAGAAGTAGATCTCCTCAGACACATTCCTCAGGGGAAAGACCTGAGAAGGCCCTAAAAAAGACCACCCCAGGGTCTTCAGGGCGCAGTCCCTCAAAATCCCCTTCAGTCTCATCTAAGGGGAAGAAGGGATCTGCTGGTGAGGTGAAAGGAGCAAAATCCACCTCAGATCCACCACAGTCACCTCAGAAGATCAAGATAACCATCAAACGATCTTCTTCTGCGCCTTCTAAGGAGAAATCAAGTCCGTCGACGGGACCGTCGACTAAAAAGGTGCCATCGACAACGACGGAAACACCTCCATCGTCGACGAAGAAGGCGGGTGAGAAAACAGCGTCGACGATTTCACCGTCGACGAAGGCGTCGACGACTTCTCCGTCGACGAAGGCGTCACGATTTCACCGTCGACGAAGGCGTCACGATTTCACCGTCGACGAAGGCTTAGACGGCTGTGTCTACGGCAGCGTCGACGACGGCAGTGTCGATGACGGCAGCGTCAACGGGGACTGTGCCGACGACGGCAGCGTCGACAACATCGACGAGGACAGCGTCGACGGTCACTACAACGTCGACGGTAGCGTCGACGACAATGACTTGGTCGACGACGGTGATGGGAATCTCGACGGGCTCGTCGACGAGGGAAAAAACACCAGAAAAAGGGTTGGTGCCTTGGAGAAAACCTATAACACCCGAGGTTACATCTCCAAGCAAGGTCTCCCCATTGCTACCGTCTCACTTACTGGAGGAAGAAGATTCGGAGGAAGATGATGAGTATGGTATTGCCAGTAGCCCTTCGCAACTACAGGTCAAGTGCCAGGAATACGATTCCGAGGAAGAATATGGGGGTTATCAAGAACAACCCCAGGAACAACACCGATATAGACAACAGCAATGAGAGGAGATGACCAGTGTACCATCCTCTTTGTTGAAGGATCTCCAGGGAATGTTGGAGGATTATAGGAATAGATACCCAGCGGCTCCAGTCGCTCAACAGACCATGGAGGCTACTCCACGTCCACGGTCGGTTCCAGGAACTCCGATTCGTAGGAGAGAGATTGTGCCGGAACCTACTGTTAGGTCACCACCACCGACAACACACCACGATACCTCCGATGAAGATCAGGAGGATGGTGAGATTGCGGACACAAATGCAGAATGGCATGATTATATCGCCCCATCACCTGCAACTCCTCCGCAGAGACCAGTGAGCTCTCCACCGGAGGACATTGGTGGATTTCATAGTTTGATGGAGAGAGCAACTAAGAGGTTTGCACTGACCATGACAGAGGAGAAAACTGAATGTTTTCTATATGACTTTGAAGACTCGTATCGGAGATCCGTACGATCTCTACCCTTAGTGTCTCATATCTGGAAAGAAGGATTGAAAGTTATGGAGACGCCAGCGACGGTAACACCGGTTCTGGCCAGACTGGATAAAAAGTATAAAGCACCAGTCGATGCTCCAGCTTGCCTTTTAGGTCATCCCAAACCTGATTCTGTTATCACGCAGGCGGCACAACAGAAATCCAGGAACCCATCTGCTCCGATTGCAACACCTCCAGACAAGGATGGCAGAAGGTTGGATAACGCTGGGAAGCGTTTCTCATTAATGTCTGCTCTGCTTGTAAGAGCAGCTAATGCCCTTGCAATATTGGGGAGGTATGACAGGCAGATGTGGTGCGACCTGTCTCCCTACGTTAACTTGGTGCCAGATCCAGAGAAGCAGGAGGCGAAGAAAATTCTCATGGAAGGAGGGAGGACTTCGGCTGAAGTCATAGACTGCGCTATGGATATAGCGACCACGGCTTTTAGATCCCTGGGGGGAGCGGCTGTCCTGCGCAGGCAGGGTTGGCTGCGAGCAACAGCATTTAGGCTGGAGGTACATAACAAAATATTAGACCTCCCTTTCAATGGAGAAGAATTATTTGGGAAGCATATAGATGATACGCTGGAAAGTATCAAGAAGGATACTGATACGGCAAAGGCTCTGGGAACACTGCAGTACAGAAAAAACCCTTTTCGTGGCTCCAGGGGTAGAGGTCAATCCTCGTATAGAGGAGGATACCAACAAGGAAGATATTCATCTTCTTATCAGTCCTCATCGCAGCCGTACCGTCAGCAATATAACCAGCGTCAGTCAGGAGGATACCCAAAATCAACTCCAAGAGGACGTGGTGGCCGAGGAAAGGACAACACACGTCGGCAATGACAATCTCCATCTTCCGGCTCTGTCAGATGCTCCCCTGGGTGGAAAGATTGCTCACCATCTTCAAAATTGGCGGAAAATAACAACGGACCAATGGGTCCTAAAAATTGTTCCATTCGGTCACACCCTAGAATTCCTTCAGACACCCCCTTGTACGCCACCGATGCATTAGAGAGCCAACCATCTGCATCAACTCCGGCAGGAGATTCGGACAATGCTCCGAAAGGGAGCAATAGAACCGGTACGGAAATCCCAGGAAAACAAGGGGTTTTACTCCCGGTTTTTTCTTATCAAGAAGAACAAACTCCAGTGGCGCCCCATTCTGGATCTCAGATCCTTAAACACTTATCTCAAGAAACAATCTTTCAGGATGGTATCCCTACAGGACATCCTTCCGTTATTGAACCCAGGAGATCATATGACCACATTGGACCTACAGGACGCGTATTTTCGCGTGCCAATACATCCTGCACACAGGCAGTACCTTCGGTTCTGGGTAGCCGGAAGACATTACCAGTTCAGGGTGCTGCCATTCGGCTTGAAGTCAGCGCTAAGAGTGTTCACGAAATGCCTGGCTCCAGTGGCGGCTGTGTTGAGGAAGCAAAGACATCAAATATTTCCGTACCTCGACGACTGGTTAGTCAAGGCACCATCGAAGACACAAGCCAGAACGTCGACGCAAGCTTGCATAGACTTATTCGCCAATTTAGGATTGACTCTAAACGAGGGAAAGTCAAACCTCCACCCAGCAAGAGTGATTACTTTTCTGGGGGCAATATTGGACACGGAATGCAACAAAGCGTTTCCCTCCGAGGAAAGACAACTGAGGATTGTGTCCCTCTTCCAAGACTTGGGAAAAAGACAGTCTCTTTCAGTCCGCAGGTACAAATCCTTACTGGGCACAATGTCCTCTTGTATTCCACTGGTACCTTGCTGCAGGCTAAGGATGAGACCATGGCAAGAACAGATCGATCTCCAATGGCGTCAGGCGGAGGGATCCTTCGAAGATACAATACAGGTGACACCAGTCATGCTGCAGGCAGCAAAGTGGTGGACGCAAAAGGCAAATGTGTCTCAAGGACTGACGTTTCTAGCAAGAGCAGCTCCGCTAGTGGTAACGACGGATGCGTCGTTAGAAGGATGGGGAGCTTTCCTTCAGGACCTTCAGGTCAGCGGCCGTTGGAAGGCAGAGGAGCAGCAATTACATATAAATCTGCCAAGGATAAAAGGTGCGTCGGTGTTGATAAGAACAGACAACACCACGGCGATGCATTATGTAAACAAGCAAGGGGAAACAAGATCTCTCTCCCTGTCTCAGGAAGCCCAGGAAATATGGGAAAGGGCTATTCAGCAGGGAATATCACTGATAGCAGAACACCTCCCGGGGGACCAAAACGTCAAGGCGGATACTCTCAGCAGGCTAAAATCGTCCTGCCACGAATGGGAGTTAGACCAGGAGATCCTGGACAGCATCTTTCGAAGATGGGGAACACCGATGGTGGACCTCTTCGCTACGAAGGAAAACAGAAAATGCCAGTACTTCGCAAGCTGGCTTCCCCAGAGGGGATCTTGGGGGAATGCGTTTTCCATGGCATGGTCCGGCATCTTTGCCTACGGTTTTCCTCCAATTCCTCTTCTCCCCCGCGTACTGGTGAAGATCAAGAAAGAACCGTGCAGGCTGATCCTAATTGTCCCGTGGTGGCCCAGACAGCACTGGTTCACGGAACTGCTGCTACTGTCGGAGGACCGTCCAGTTCAGTTGCGCCTGATTCCATCGCTTCTGACAATGTCCAAGGGGCAGGTGCGCCATCCGGACCCGAAATCCTTGCGATTAGCACCCTTTCTCCTGAACACTGTGAGTTTAGCCATCTGAACATCTCACACGAATGTAGGGACATCCTATCCAAGGCCAGAGCGGAGAGTACCAACAAAACCTACAGGATGAAATGGAAGAGGTTTTGTCTGTGGTGTAAGAGAAATGGTGTTCACCCTCTTACTGCTGCACCTCATCAAATGATACCTTACATTCTGCTGTTTGCAAAGTCAGGATTAGCACACGCCTCCATCAAGGTGCATTTGGCTGCGATATCCGGCTACAGGAGGTCATCGTCAGGCCCATCTTTATGGTCCTCAAGGATTATCAAACAATTCATGAAAGGGATATTCAGAGTCTTTCCACCAGTAAAGCCTCCACCTCCCGTATGGAATCTGAATATTGTACTCTCTCAATTGATGAAGCCACCATTTGAACCGATACACAGGGCAGACCTGAAGTTCTTGTCCTGGAAGGTGGCTCTTCTCATTGCATTGACTTCTGCGAGAAGAGTAGGTGAACTACAAGCGCTCACGATTCAGGAGCCTTTCTTGCAGTTTCAAGAGGATAAAATGATTCTCAGGACAAACCCGAAGTTCATTCCGAAGGTGCCAACTGATTTTCATTTGAACGAACCATTGGTGCTGAAGCATTTCTTTCCTCATCCATCAACAGCGGCAGAAAGAGTATTGCACTCGCTGGACGTTCAGAGATGTATGAAATTTTACTTGAAAGAAACTAAGGCGTTTCGTAAGTCTTCCCAGTTATTTGTCGCCTTCAGCGCACCCAGAAAAGGTTTCCCGCTGTCAAAGAGGGGAATTGCCAGGTGGATTTCCAGTGCAATTGTCTACTGTCATCAAGCGGCTGGAAAGCCTTTGAATGCACGAGTCCGTGCCCATTCCACGAGGGCAGTGGCCACATCCACTGCATTGTTTGGAGGAGTGCCAATCCAGGACATCTGCAGAGCAGCAACTTGGGCATCTACGCACACCTTCACCAGGCACTACTGCTTGGAGGCGGCCGCAGAATCTGATGCAGCGGTGGGAGAGGCGGTACTGCGGAATATCATCCAGTAACGGTGAGCCTTTCTTGCATCCATCCTTCCATAATTTCTTGTGTTTACAAAGTCACATTTTATATAATTATGTATATATGTATATGAGATTATGCTTCATTCTCTAATGGTACTGCATGGTTATGTAATGTATCAGGAAAATGTGCTTTGTTTTTTCACTGCTCGCTATTCTGATTCAGGCATGTGAATCTATGAAAGTTCCAATACTGGAGTAAGAAAACGAGTTACTTACCTGTAACTTTAGTTCTCCAGTATTGGAATCTTTCATAGATTCACATGCACCCACCCTCCTCCCCTGGAAGGCTCACCTCGGATTTAGCACAAGAAGTGTGTTATATGCACACGTGCGCGAAAAATCTGAGGGGCAGAAGGTTCTCTCAGGAGTGTTCTAGAGGGTAAGGAGCTCTGATTGGTTCAGAGAAAAGTTTGGGCCTTTTTTACATTACAAAGGCTATGGGTTGCAAAAGGGAAATGGGCCTAGGCCTCTTTTCAGTTTGCTATACTACTAAGCACTGCTTTTTTATATACCGGAGACTCCCGTCTCGACGACGGGGAATGATTCAGGCATGTGAGTCTATGAAAGATTCCAATACTGGAGAACTAAAGTTACAGGTAAGTAACTTGTTTTCTTCTGTGTTATGGGCATTGTCTAATGTGTTTAAAGAAACGATCAGCTACCTCCATTTCTTTTGCATTGGGGTGACGATTAAAATGCTTTAATAAGGGACCTTCTGAAAGAACTAAATAATAATTTGAAAAATAATACTGGAAATTACCTTGTCCATATAAAAGGCTCATCAAAAGGCTACAAGTGACACTATAGGTCTAAATAATATGCAGGTTGTTGCATGCAGACGTATCAATCCTTGGCATCCATAGTGTCAATGTACTCCTAAAGCAATTTGAAATGAATATTTGAGGAAAAATCTCCTCTTGATGAATCTGTGTTCATTTCTTTAACATTAAGAGAATGCAAACTACTGTCAGTAGGAAGTAGGGTTTTAGGAGTAATTGTAGGTTAGGTCTCCACTAAACTGGAAGATATGGGTGACTACAATAAAACAATTAGTACTGCAACTACAGGGGGGCGTGGCTTGGACGCCGGAGAAATGGCGGCGTAATTCTGTCCTCCTCCAAGCGGCTGTGACTAATTGCACTGAAAAGGGCTGCAATCAGACTCTATCCCTGGCCTAAACGGGTGCCTGGCTGTCGGAACACCAGATCTGATGATGAGGAAAGTTTGAGCCAGATCCGCCCGAGGAAACAGGAGTTAGGTGACCGTTTTGCCCTGACCGGAGGAGACTGCGCTGCATGACGGAGCCCGATCCCGGATACAACCACGCGGTCTCCCGGAGCTCTGGTCGCGTCACAGCACACTGGCTGGGAATGCCCGTCCAATGCGAAGTACGGCTATGGGCCCACACGCTGCAGCAACAGAGTCGTGAGTAAACGGATCTTGCGGTGAGGCTGTTGGAAAACGTGCAAATGTGGAGGAAGGCGCTGCCGGAATTAATTCTTTGAAATGGCGGCTTGAAATGGCGGCTCCCCAGCGCGTCTGACATCGCGCTTAGGTCACCCTGCTGCTCTGATGCTGTGTCTATGATTGTGCCTATGATTTTGAATATGAGGAGTGGATGCAGACAATTAAAACTCCCGTACAGGCCCATTTTTGAACATAACACTGCAAACAGCATCTGTTAAAATGCAAGAATTAACTGTTTAAAATGGCGGTTCCCCGGAGCGTCTGACATCGCGCTTGAGTCACCCTGCGCTCTGATGCCGTGATTATTACTGTGGCCTCTGGTATGAATATGAGGAACTGTGTGCAGGCAATTCAACCTCCCGTTCAGGCACATTTGTTAATATAACGCTACAAACATTCATAAGAACAAGTTGAGTGCCTGTCAACTGCTATAAACACCCACAGAGCCTGACTTGTGTTTTACTATCAGAGCAGACTTAAGAAGAATTGAGAAGCTCCATAAAGACATTAGGAATCTGGTGACCTGGGAACATCTACATGTAGACAAAACTGTAGCATTGTGTGTTATGCTGGTTGAACCTTTGCAGCAGCTATTTGCAATCGATATTTACAAGGAGTAACGTAAGCGTTGTACAAAATGGTGGCTTCTGCCAATGAATGTTCATGGGGAGGACTGCAGCTTATATGCTGGTAATGCATACATAACTTGCCATCAATAAATCGCTTTTCACTACTCACGTCCACCGGAATAAGGAAGGAGAAGTATCTAATGTGCTGCCCTGCACTGTCACAACACAAATCAGTCTCAGCGCTGTGAGGTTGGTGAACATCAAGGTAATACCACAGCAAATCACTGCAAACAACTTAAGAATGGGGGACAAGGAAAATGGTAAAAATTCTAAACGCCTGAAATCTGACCCACCGACGCCAGTCGAAGGGAATAAAGGAATGGCAGAAGCCATGGAGACAATTCTGAGCAGACTGGAAGAAGTTAGGGACTTGGCCAAATCCACCAAAGAGGAGGTTGTTGCAATCCGCCAGGATATCAAAGTCATCAACTCGAGACTAACGGAATCCGAGAGCAGGATAAGTAAATTGGAAGACTTTGAAAATAGAACATGTGGAGCCATCAAGAATCTCTCCTTATGTTCGGATCATCTTGTGAGGAAAGTTGCGGAATTGGAGGATAGGAATAGAAGGGGGAACCTAAGAATTTTTGGTATGCCGGAAAAATCAGAGGAATCCTATGACTCATGCATACCCTTCCTTGAGCAGTGGTTCACACAGGCCACAAATCTAACCTTCACTCAGCCACTGGAGTTCGATAGGGCACATAGAGTACCAGGACGATTCTCTAAGGAACAGAAGGGCCCGAGAGCGATTGTGTGCAAACCGCTAAGATACCAGCACACGGAGCAGATACTTACCTTCGTCCGCAAACATAACCATGTGCTGTGGAAGGGTCACAAAATCTTCATCTCACAAGATTTCAGTAAGGAGACTATGGAAACCAGGAAAGCTTTCCTTGCATTGAGACCACAACTGAAGACACTTGGTTATATGTATGGCTTTATAGGTCCAACAAAGTTTAAAGTAACAATACAAGGTGTGACTCATGTGTTCTCTGACCCACGAAAATTGCGACAACACCTGTCCAACCAGGGAGATGGCAACATGGAGGTCTCCTCTTCAGCTCAACAAGGAGCCTCTTCATCCGGCCTAGGATGAGCTTTTGATTACCGGTGCTATCACTCTCATGTTTCCTGGCTCCTCATAATGTACCTAATCTGACCTGAGCTAAGTATGAGTGTCTTTTGACCGAAAGTGGTACATGGTCAACTGCCACGAATAGGTTGTTCATTGCTCAATTAAATTCTACTCACCTGGCGGCCTGTTCTGTTCTGTTCTGTTCTATGATCCTTTTGGGCCCTCTGCCAGCGAATCTTCTACTATCCGGAACTGTGTCAGAACGGTCTCTCAAGTCCTTGTTAAATCTAGGCTACCATGCTAATGTTCTTATGCCTCAAAATAACGTATTATGCTATAGCTTTATTCTGTAGCACACCTCTTTGGTTTTATGTAGATCCATGGTACTTCACCCGCTATTACTGGTGTGCTTAGTTCCCGCTACCACAATTAATGTAGTTGCTTTTTCTGAACTCAATGTTATGGAATCATTGTTGCTTCTCGTTGCCTACATACCTGTTTCACTTTTTCTCTAAACTGGGGTTGCAGCCCCAAGGATTAATAGTTGTGAGTAAGCTGTTTGGAGGCGGTCTCGAGGTCGTCATTCCCGAGTCGCCATGTTCCTTTTATACTATTGGGGTGGGAGGGGTGGGTTGTGGGTGAGGGAGGAGGGTGGAGGGAGGTTTGTAGGGGTGAGGGGGGGATTGTTTTCACATTTTGTATATTGTTTTGTTTTGTTTTTTCTATTTTGCATCCTATTTTGCATCCACTGTATCACATTGCATTCCGAAGCTTACATTCTGGTCTTCAATTTCCTGCACATTGTGCTAGCCATGCAATCAATACAAGCTATGCTACTGCCGGTATTGTCAAATGTCTAATGCTCTCTATACGATCTAAATCCTATACATATACATGTGTTATGAGACAATATCAGATGTTGTATAATTGATGGCTCCTGTTATAGATACTCCGATAGGGACAACGACTATAGCTAACCTTAGAATATTATCGTTGAATGTGAAAGGCCTTAACCAACCGGTTAAACGCCAGAAGATACTTGATTATCTACGTAGGCAACGTGGAGACATAGCCCTGTTGCAGGAGACAAAACTGGAAGCGAAGCAATTTCACACACTACGCAACAAATACTACACTGAGGTAATAGGCTCTGAGGCAATCTCTAAAAAAAATGGGGTGGTGATGCTCGTGGCAAAGACTGCAAACGTGGAGGTGATCTCCTCTACAACAGACACGAAAGGTAGATGGGTTTCGGCGAAACTACTCAAAGATGATACTGAATTCTTTATTACGACAATATATGCCCCTAATGCACACGACCCGTCTTTCTGGCTAGGTCTCACGAAACAGATCAACTCCATCCCAGACACGGCAGTTCATATTTTGGCGGGCGATTTCAATCTTCCGTATGACCCGGTACTAGATAGAGACTCCAAATGCGTCTTTCGCCCAGGCAGAGCCCATAAGGCGTTCATGACGCTGTGCAGTAGGTTCCATATGGTAGACACGTGGCGCTTATTACATCCTGATGGTAGAGACTATTCTTTTTACTCCCCACCACATGACTCGTTCTCGAGAATTGACTACATACTCATATCTAAAAACGCGGTGGCCAGAGTTGAGGATTCGGACATTGCTCCCAGATTAGTCTCTGATCATTCCTGCGTCTCTCTCACACTATCTAATGTTAAACCGACTACTCGTCAGTCCATGTGGAGATTCAACGACGCTATTCTTAATGACACAAAACACAAAGAAACCATTGACAACGCCATTAAAGATTTCTTAATGACAAACAAAAAAGGGGACACCTCAGATACCATTCGGTGGGAGGCGCTAAAATCCACCATAAGGGGACTTATCATAAAACTATCCTCTGCAATTAACAAGAACCGCACCGCGGCCTTGCTGAAATTAGAAGAGGACATCTCAAAACTCCAGCGCAAATACCTGAATGATAGAAACCATGAGGACCTAATGGAACTGTCCAACCGAAAATACACCTATAACAAACTTATCAGTGAGAAGGCGGTATCTGGCTGGACAGGAGGAAGCGTTTTAAAATCTGTGATTCTAATAAGGCAGGGAAAGGACTAGCGGCATATCTTAAATTTAAAATTCAAAAAAACGCCATAACTTCTCTACTAGATGGGAATGGCACTCCTAGCTCTGACCCCAATAAGATTGCGAACATCTTCAAAGAATTCTATGAGAAACTTTATGCTAGGAACGTACACGTTGACAGAGAAAAAATGGAGACGTACCTCTCAAATTGTGCACTTCCAACACTTACGTCCACAGAAAGGGAGTCCTTGAACGAACCGGTCTCTGAATCAGAGATTATTACCGCGATCAAATCCCTCAAAAAGGGGAAAGCCCCTGGCCCAGATGGCTATACAGCACCATTTTATAAGACCTTCGCCCATGTTCTCGCTACTCCGCTATTAGAAGTCTTTCAAGAAATTAGTACCACGGGAGAGGTTAAGGGAACTATGGCTGAAGCCGTAATTGCAGTAATACCCAAGGAAGGCAAGGACTCTAAACTCCCTAAAAACACAGACCTATCTCGCTGATAAACTTAGACTGCAAGCTCCTGGCCTCGATTCTAGCAAGACGCATCCAGAAGGTTTTGCCGTCCTTAATACATCCATCACAAGCGGGATTCCTGAAAAACAGGTTGTCGAGTGATAACACTAGAATTCTGGCTCATGTTATTGAAAAGGCGAGGCTCTTATCCACACCCACTGTAGCGATTACACTAGACGCTGAGAAAGCGTTCGACAAAGTGGATTCGACATATTTGAATGCGGTACTACACAAATTCGACCTGGGCCCTCTATTCACTAAATTAGTCATGTCCCTCTATGCCTGTCCCTCCGCTAGAGTGAGATCTGGTGGTGCTTTTTCCTCCCCTTTTAATCTAGAACAGGGTACTAGGCAGGGTTGCCCCCTGTCCCCGTCCTTATTCCTCCTAGCAATTGAACCCTTTCTGTGCTATATAAGGGAAAATCCCGACATTGCAGGAATTCGATTCACAGACTGCACAATTAAACTCACGGCCTACGCTGACGATGTGCTGGTCTTGAGTGAGAAAGCTGATAAAGCTATACCGGCATTACTCTCTACAATTGAAGAATTTTCGTGTGTATCCGGATACTCCCTGAATAAGGATAAAACAGAAGTGAAATTACTAAATAACCTGTGTGACAAAAATATCCTGGGCGACTCCGGACTTACCTGGCAGCCGAAGAGTTTTAAATATTTAGGTATGGAAATTGAGAGGGATTTGATAACCACCCTAAAAATCAATGAGGATATACTCTATAAAAAAATACAAAAACTATTAGATGGTTGGTCACCAAAATTCCTCTCATGGTGGGGTAGAGCAGAGACGTTAAAGATGATGATCAACCCTGTGGCGGGACCAAAGGAAACGAATACTCTGTACGTGCAGGTAAGGCTGGTTTTATTGCTATTAACAAGCGCTTGCGCTGCTGAGGAGGATTGCGATAGTATGGCAGAGGCGCTTCGGTGCTTCTTCTCACAGGTGAACTCTTCTCTTTCCTTATCTCACTCCCGGGTCTTCCTCCCTTGCTTGGAACTCTGGGTCCTGTAGTCCCGTCCGTCTTGACAGGCGGTGTCACCAAGCCGGATATGTAAGGAAGAGAAGAGAATACGTCTTAGGCAGACGTTCCGGGTTGCCAAGACAGTGTGGGAAGGGTAAGTGAGGGGAAACACACGTGCAGCACAGCAAACAGCGAAGTGGCGGCGTGCAGTAGGAAAGGGGCACAGTGAAGGGCGAACGAGTAACGGGTGCACTACGGAGGTTTTAAGCCTCGTCTACCCGCCCAGCCCACGATACGATCCCGTACCTGGGTTAGCCACACTTCCCTTGAAGTGTGGCTGGGCGAAGCGCCGTGTCGGTGGCCTCCTGGCTCAGCTACAGCTGGGCTCGCCTCTTCCGCCGTCCGCTCTTCTCCTTCACTCTCGACCACGGGTCCGTCCTCTTGGTTCGCTTCTTCCTCGTCGTCCTTCCTCCTCACTCCAACTCCTCCGGGTGATGAACACACCCCCGTCTCCGGCGTCTCTACTTTTATTTCCGGGTCCATGGCCGGCCAGGGGGCGTGGTCCGCGACGTCCTCAGTCCACTTAAAGTAACAGTACCCGTCCTCTTCTCTCGTGCTGACCTCCTCCCCAGGCGCTGCCCCAGTCCAGTCCACCGGCCGCTGTAGGGATGATAAAGAGGTGAGCACGGATGTAGTGACAGGGGGGAGATGCCCTCGTGATAGGGACCCCGCCCCCATGCCACACACCTCCCCCCCAGGAATCTCCCGATCGGGGAGAGGGTAGCGTGAAAGGAAGTCTGCACTACCATTGTCCCTGCCCCTGCGGTGACAGACCGAGAAAGCGAAAGGCTGGAGAGTCAGAAACCAGCGAAGGACCCTCGGGTTGTTGGACTTGTTCCTGCTCATCCAAGTCAGAGGGGCATGGTCGGTGTATAGGGTAAAGGGGTGCCCTTCCAGGTAATACCTTAGCTTGTCCACCGCCCACTTAATGGCCAGGCATTCCTTCTCTATGGTAGGGTACTTGACCTCCCGGGGAAACAGTTTCCGACTAATATAGAGAATCGGATGCTCAGTACCTTCCTCAGACATTTGAGACAAAACCGCCCCCACCCCATAGTCGGATGCGTCGGTGTGGAGAATGAACGGTTTGTGGAAGTCCGGGGACCGCAACACGGGGCTCGTGGTGATAGATTTCTTTAGCGTGGTAAATGCGGCCCACATGGCAGTCGTGGGAGTCCTTAATCCCGCGGGATTGTACCCGTTCTTCAGGGTGTCAGTGAGGGGACTAGCCAGATCGGAGAAGGAAGGGATGAACCGGCGATAGTATCCTATCAAGCCGAGGAAGGCCCTCATGTCTTTCTTGGTTTGGGGAAACGGTGTCTCTGCGATGGCTCTGATTTTCTCGATCTGTGGCTCGATTAACCCGTGTCCCAGTAGGTACCCCAGGTATTTGACTTTCTGGAAACCCATTCTGGTCTTTTTGGAGTTTATGTGTAAGCCTGCCTTTTGGAGCTGGTTCAGAATGGCTGTCAGATGCTGCTGATGTTCCTCCCAGGAGGCGCTGAACACGATGATATCATCCAGATATGCGGAGCTAAAAGCTTGGTGTTCTCGCAGGACGTGGTTCATTAAACGCTGAAACGTCGCGGGTGCTCCGTGAAGGCCGAAAGGCAATACATTAAACTCGTACAATCCGCCCGGTGTGGAAAACGCTGTTTTCTTTCTGTCCTCTTCTTTGAGGGGGACCTGCCAATATCCCTTGGTCAGGTCTATCGTGCTAATGTATTTCGCCCGACCCAATTTCTCGATTAACTCGTCGATACGGGGTATGGGATACGCATCGAAAGATGATACAGCGTTCAAGGCGCGGAAGTCCATACAAAATCGCGTGCTGCCGTCGGGTTTCGGGACCATCACTATGGGGGATGACCACTCGCTCCGTGAGGGTCGGATAACTCCCATCCGTAACATCTCTCGCACCTCTTTTTGGATGGCGTCTCTCCGCGCTGCTGGAATGCGGTATGGTCTCTGTTTTACAATGGTTCCCTTTGGGGTCGTGATCCTGTGTTCAATATAGGACGTTTTTCCTGGTCTATCCGAAAACAGATGGGCAAAAGGTTTCAGCGTCTCATCCAACTCCTGGCGTTGGCCTTTCCGGAGATCCTCGTTGATGACGAGATGTTCCAGAGTCGTCTCGGGGCCTGACCCAGTGGGCAGGGTGTAATGATGGGCAAGAGGGGGTGGTCCGATCCATTTCTTCAGGATATTGATGTGGTATATCTGTGATTTTCTGGCTGATATCCTCAATTTATATGTTGTCTTCCCGACGGTTTCTAGCACTTGATATGGCCCCTGCCATTCGGTATGGAATTTTTTTGTCGTGGATGGTAGGAGGACTAGGGCCCAGTCACCCTCCTCCAATCTCCTCCATCTCTTCCCCTTGTCGTAACACGTCTTCTGCTTGACCTGGTTTTTCTCCAGTTGGGAATAGGCCAGCTCTTTGATTTTCCCCAGGGTATTCCTCAAAGCTTGGCTGTAGTCGAGAAGACTCCTGACATCGCCCTGTTGGTCGGATTCCCATACCTCTTTAGTCATTTCCAGCAGACTCCGTGGTTGCCGACCGTATAACATCTCGAACGAGGAGCAACCGAGGCTGCTTTGTCGTTGTCCTCTGATCACGTATAAGGCCAAGGGGAGGATTCGGTCCCATTCACTCCCGTTCACTGACAACATTTTCTTCATGGTTGTCTTGAGGGTACCGTTGTATGCTCCACCAGTCCGTCCGTTTGAGGGTGATACACTGAGGTCCGGATCTGGTGGAGATTCAGCAGCGCACACACCTCCTTCATAAGTCTGGACATGAACGGGGTGCCCTGGTCGGTGATCACTTCCTTCGGAAAACCGACCCTTGAAAATAGGTCCAGAAAACGTTCAGCTATGGCCTTGGTGGTTGGGGCTCGGAGCGGAAAGGCCTCTGGGAACCGTGTCGCATAGTCAACTATGACAAGAGCGTACATGTTGCCTCTCTTTGTTTTCGGAAGTGGACCGATGAGGTCCATGGCGACCCGCTCAAATGGCACCCCTATTATAGGCAGCGGCTGCAGGGGTACGGCCGGGGGACGGGTGGTATTCTTTTTCTGGCATATGTTGCAGGCCTGGCAATGGTTTTTGAGGTCTTTGTACACCCCTGGCCAATAGAAGTAGCGTAAGACGTTCTGAGTAGTTTTCTCCGTTCCGGAGTGTCCGGCTAACAAGTGAGTATGTGAATAGTACATGATTTGTTCCCTGAAGTCTTGTGGGACCAGCAACTGCGGAGCGTCTGTGGGGTTCCCCTGTCTATACAGTAGGTCGTTTTGGATCAGAAAACGAGGGTACCTGACAGGGTTGTCGTCCTGTGTGTGATGGGCTTGTTCCCAGGCGTTGTAGAGACTGGCGTCATTTGCCTGCGCGAATTTAAAGCTCCGATCCGTAACCCATGGATCGGCGGTTATCATGGCGGTTGCCGGCCCGTCCTTGTTCTCTTTTTGTAGGGTTTTCCAGAAGGTCTCTAAAAAATGGGGATTGTCCGTCCCTATGATGATCTCCTCCGGTAGAGTCTCTAACACCCCCACTTTCACCGCTATCGTCTTTGCGTCGGGCATTAGAAGGGGAATGTATGCAACCGGATGTGATTTTACGTCCCCATGGACGCATTTGATGTGTACCAGAGTATCGGGCACGACCTGTCCCTCTCTCACCAGGGACCCCTGTACTACCGACTGTTTACAGCCGGAGTCTAATAGTGCTTTAGCCCTTGTCCCGTTCACCCAAACACTTACATAAAAGGCACCTCCTAACTCCGCTGAATACATGATGGGTTTCGGAAGGTAGCCGACCTCCATCGGCTCTTCAGGAGGGGCTCTTCGCTGGGGACACATCCGGGCTATGTGGCCCCATAACCCACACTCGAAGCACTGCGGCCCCTTGAACAGCGGTCCCTCGGGTTTAGTTGGTCTCAGTGGCTGGATGTTGGACAGGGGACGGAACGGCTGGACCCCAGGTGGGGGTCGGGTAGTCTTTGCAAACCGGGGTGGTGGTCGGTTCGGTTTTTCCAGTTCCATCGGAAGGGTCTTTGGTTGGGCCCTGGAAAAGGTAGTCGCCATCTTCATCCTGAAAAACAATGTTTTGGGGTTATCTCCAGGCGTCCCCCGTTCCTTCCTGAAACGAACCCTGTAAGCTTCGCTATCCATCCCCAGATGGTCCAATATGATGGCTTTAATTTGGCCGTAGGGGGTCTGTCCCCCGGGGTTGGCCACTTGATAGGCCGCCTGTGCTTCAGTGGTCAGGAGAGGAGCAAGGAAGAACGGCCATTTCTCAACCGGCCACCCACAGGCCAACGCCACCCTCTCAAAGTTGGTCAAAAATGCGTCTGGATCGTCCCCAGGGATATATTTTTGCAGTGACATACCTGACGGCGTGGGATGCATAGCTCTGGGCTCTCTAAGGGCCGGACTAGCGGTGTCCCCCATTATTTTCTGTAGTCCCTCCATCTGTGAGGCTACCGTGTTTCTGAATGTCTCTCTGTCCGCCTGGGCGGCCGTGAGCTGTTGTTCTACAGCCCATCCTAACTGTTCTTGGCCTTTTACCAGGGTCTGTAGCAATTCTTCCATCTTGGGTTGACAGATGGTTAGTTGGGTGCCTGCATTCTCCACCACTTGTGGCGGGACCAAAGGAAACGAATACTCTGTACGTGCAGGTAAGGCTGGTTTTATTGCTATTAACAAGCGCTTGCGCTGCTGAGGAGGATTGCGATAGTATGGCAGAGGCGCTTCGGTGCTTCTTCTCACAGGTGAACTCTTCTCTTTCCTTATCTCACTCCCGGGTCTTCCTCCCTTGCTTGGAACTCTGGGTCCTGTAGTCCCGTCCGTCTTGACAGGCGGTGTCACCAAGCCGGATATGTAAGGAAGAGAAAAGAATACGTCTTAGGCAGACGTTCCGGGTTGCCAAGACAGTGTGGGAAGGGTAAGTGAGGGGAAACACACGTGCAGCACAGCAAACAGCGAAGTGGCGGCGTGCAGTAGGAAAGGGGCACAGTGAAGGGAGAACGAGTAACGGGTGCACTACGGAGGTTTTAAGCCTCGTCTACCCGCCCAGCCCACGATACGATCCCGTACCTGGGTTAGCCACACTTCCCTTGAAGTGTGGCTGGGCGAAGCGCCGTGTCGGTGGCCTCCTGGCTCAGCTACAGCTGGGCTCGCCTCTTCCGCCGTCCGCTCTTCTCCTTCACTCTCGACCACGGGTCCGTCCTCTTGGTTCGCTTCTTCCTCGTCCTTCTTCCTCCTCACTCCAACTCCTCCGGGTGATGAACACACCCCCGTCTCCGGCGTCTCTACTTTTATTTCCGGGTCCATGGCCGGCCAGGGGGCGTGGTCCGCGACGTCCTCAGTCCACTTAAAGTAACAGTACCCGTTCTCTTCTCTCGTGCTGACCTCCT
This sequence comes from Lissotriton helveticus, assembly GCF_964261635.1. NCBI lineage: Eukaryota > Metazoa > Chordata > Amphibia > Caudata > Salamandridae > Lissotriton > Lissotriton helveticus. Next base: position 694,508,588 of record NC_136073.1, on the reverse strand, counting down.
CCCCAGGCGCTGCCCCAGTCCAGTCCACCGGCCGCTGTAGGGATGATAAAGAGGTGAGCACGGATGTAGTGACAGGGGGGAGATGCCCTCGTGATAGGGACCCCGCCCCATGCCACAAACCCCTTGGTAAATTACATGGCGTGTATGCTCCCCATCACCTTCACGGAGGATTTTCTGCATAAAATAGAGAAGTCATTCACGGACTTCGTGTGGAAAGGGAAGAAACCGAGAATTGCCATGAAAAATTACAACTTCCAAAGCTTAAAGGTGGTATAGGTTTACCCAATTTTAGAAACTACCAAACTGCCTTTCTCTGCAAGCAGGGAGCTTCCTGGTTTGCCGAAGACCCTAATTATACGCCTCTATGGATTGATATTGAGAAACCATTATAGGCAAGGCCCCGCTTTCTGCTGTACTTACAATGGACCTCTCACACCTTACGCACTCTAAATACATTATGCTCAATACCAAGAGAGCTCTTTTGCGATTAGATCACCTTCACAAGACTGGTCTGCAAATCCACAATTCAACTTCTGCATCTTTATGGCGCAACCCATTGATTAAAATTAGCGGCTCGCCCCCCATATGGGACCACTGGTCTGATAAAGGTATTAATGTAATTTCAGATCTCTATGAGAACAACATGCCATTGCCCTTCTCGACTCTGCAGGCTAGGCACTCCCTATTACCGATTGACTTCTACGCTTTCCTGAAGCTAAAATCAGCTCTGTCCACACGAACATTCAAACCAGCGACACCTTGGCTAAAATCAATGCTCCCGCACTTCCAATCCTCGGGGCATTTCGTCTCAAAAATATATAAACTACTTGCACCAACACCCAACAAATCGATGAGACGTAATGAAATCAAATGGGAAGCAGAGCCAAACAACACTGGTATAGACATAGACTGGATCAGGATACATGCATCGGCACTCACACACAAGGTCTCGCCGATACTATCGCAGACCAAGTATATGATACTTAACAGGGCATTCTGGACCCCACAGAGACTATTTAAGGTTGGCCTGCGAGATACACCGACATGCTGGAACTGCTCATTGGACGTTGGTGATCTCCCACACATGTTATTTAATTGTCCCATGCTTCACACATATTGGGCCAAAATCTTTGATTATATTGGACACATATTTGCCATACATCCCACAAGGGAATTCATCTATATTATCCTGGGAGCCATAGACCCACTATTGAAGGGAGACCATGACCGCCAGCTTCTGGACCTCTTGCTAACACTGGCATGCAAGGTGGTCCTATGCAACTGGAAAACAGCGGCTGATGTCTCTTTCAATGCCTGGAGGGAGTGGCTGTCCTGCATCAGGGGCACTGACAATCCCGCTCTGCACTCGTCACCATGGCAAGTCACCAACAATAAACTATGGTCCTCCTTAGATCAGGCCTCCTTCACCTTCGACCCACCATAAGACACTGTCTGACTAAATCAACACTTAGTTGTTCCTTGGGGTAACTACTGCACAAAATGCACTGGGTATGATCCGTATTAAATGGGCATACTAACTATAGACGTACTGTGCAGGGATGATGAAGTATTGCATGGTATTACATGGCTGAACCTGGATGGAAGGCTTCTACGGAATTGCATGAAACAGTAATAATGCGATGATGATTGATTATTGTTTGTTAATATGCTATCACCTCTTTTATAGATCCGGAATGATGATTATTGTCTTGTTTTATATACTTTTCTTTACATTTTATATGTACTGACCCATACTTGATTTCGGCATCACTCTGATATGTTTGTATAAATACCGATGCTTTATTGCCGCTCTCATTTTTGTTATTGTTCAATAAAAAAAAAGATTTGAACTCAAAAAAAGTACTGCAACTACAGTTGTTAACACACCTGCTAATATGTACCTACGCCTACCATAGCTGGTAGTTTCCAGAACTTTTCTAATTTCAGACAGATGGGTGGAAAGTAGCAGCAGCAGAGTCTTTACTGTTGGTTGTCACCTATGCAAATAGCAAGACAAGGTTCAAACAATACATAATGAAGCTATTCAAAAAGTCTTTGTGAGCCTTCCCTAGCCCTATTCAGTGTTCTTCTTGCTCCTTCGGCTGCCTCAGGCCTTGGTAATCTTCTTATTTCTTTCAATAAAGTCAATTAAAATGTCTTTAATAAATCTTCAGCTCGACATTCAGTAAAATCAGGTCAATGAGATTTCGGGTCAGTCTATTCAGTGGCAAAGTAAGTTCAAAACTCAGTTCAGCCACAATATTTAGTTCAATGAGGCTCAGTTGGAATTGCACTATTATCCTCAAAATCCTAAAGTTCTCTCTCTATCATCAGTAGCAAAGTATGTCCACTAGGGAAACGAGTGCCTTTGACAGAGTACTATGGGTCTTTTTGATCTCATAATTTCAAGCCCTTCACCTTTACTGTCACTTAGGCCAGAATCCTCAGTAATAGTGTGGGGGCGCACGTCTCTCTTGCCTTCTTGGCCAACCCACATTATCATAGAAGTAGGCCCTTCACCAGGGTCTGAATATGGTTCAGGCAACTTCACAGGACAAGACTCTCCAGCCTAGGCTTCAATTGTCGACTCATCAAGACGTCCCTCAGGCAGACAAAATGCTGTCTCAGGCTCTTGTTGGTCCCTTACAGCTTATCTAACCTGCTCCAGCTACCTCTCGGTTTCAGCCGGTCTTCTGGGAGAGGAGAAGTCACATCATCAAGGGGACACTCAACTCTGCGAGTATGGGCTGCATGGATCCAGTTGGGGAGACCTCCACACTTGGCAGCAGTGGTTCTCATCAAAATAACCTTGTAATGGTCAGATTTTATTGTGGGATTCTTAGGTACTCAACATTGGGTTTTACATTAATGCGGACGGGCACCACTCTTTTGATAAGGCCTATGTCCTTTCCTGAAAAGTCACATTATCTTTAAGATCAGGTGGTAAATCATCATTTGTCATCAAGGGGTACAATCCAATGTCTGGACCTTGTCTTGCCAATTTGAAGGCAACATATTTGTCTCACCAAATTGAAGGCAACATCTTTGTCATGTGTCTGGAACTCTACACCCTTTGGGTTACAGTAAATGGTGCAGTTCAATTTGTACAACAGGTCACACCCTAACACACCACAAACTGATGATTCCCCTCAAAGTACTATATTTTAACATGTACTTCTTCTGCCACTGGGCTTGTCATTCGCTTGTTTGCGCCTCCTACAACTTTGATTCTTTTTCCCGAGAGTGGTAGGTTTAGGACTTCCACTGTTATATTAGTAGAGTGGGTAGCACCAGTATCAATCATGAATGATATTGGATGACCATTCACCTCATCTTCTATGAATGGACTACTCTGGTCTACCACTAAGACTGCTCCAAGAACGCAATCTTCCTCCCCGGTCAGGCACCGTCATAGTGACAGGTCAGATCCTTAATCCTCAACTGCTTCAAACAAGAAAATTGTTGAAATTTGCTCTAATTTTGGAAAGAATTCTGATTTACGTTTGGGACTTGGTTTGAATTAAATCTTGGACCATTTGCATTTTGCTTCGGCATCAAGGCTTGTGGAACCTGCATCACTGGTTCTTGAGGCAAATTATAATTCTGCATTCTTGGCCTCTCTCCATTCTGTGACTGTACAGGGTTATTATCTTGGGGTTGTGTAAATTCTGAACCTGATTCTCATTCACCATTTGGCTGGGATTAAGTTGACATTCCGACTTGCAGTGCCCAAACATTTTGCAAAAACGGCAAGGATTCATTCTCTTCAAAGTTGCCACATCAGTCCCAGTACTCGGGTCAACTGGAACACCACAACCTCTACCTTGCTGTGGGAATCCATTTCTACCTTGCATCACAGGAGTTCCCTGCTGATATACTCCGTGCATAGACCCAACATTCCCTACAAAAGGATGACAGATTTCCCCTCTGTGCAGCTTTCATCTATGCCACCATTAATTTCTCCTTTAATCTCCTCTGTTTCATCTCCAATCTCCAATTATTGACAACAATATTTTGCATATCTCAAGGATTCATCAACCAATGTATTCTGCCAACAAATCAAGTGTGGTTGAATCATCAAGCTAATCTCAGGTCTCAATCCTATCACAAACCAGGGCACAAAATGTCCATGTCTTTGAGTTCGAGAGTCAGTCAGTCAGTCAGTCAAAAGTACTTTATTCGGTTCACAGCAGAAACCATAAAAGTATACTAAACATCGAAAGTCAAGATCACAATCAAATACAAGAATTTTTTTTGCAAATTAGCAATCCCTACTGTACATTATCATAGTAAAAAAACATACACTAACAATATAGGCAAGGGAAAATTTCTTTATATCTGCAAATATCATATAAAAAGACCATTAAGAGAAGAAGAACATTTAAAAAAAAGAAAGCGCTCAGTCGCAATTCAACGATTCACCTCCGCTGTGTTCAATAGGTCCACTTAATCTTCCTCTTAAGCCTGATAGCTATTGTCAAAAAGTTTGCTATGTTAAAAATCTCCCAAACATTCGACAGCAGCTGCAAATACAAGAGGGCAGGTTTAACTTGTCTAAAGCCCTTGTCTTTAATAAGAGGAATAATTAACCTTTTGCGGATAGGGCGAAAATGATCACAGAAGAAAATAAAGTACACAGTGTCCATGATAGAAAATCCATCACACGAACAGATCTCCAGGTCTTTCTCCTTAGTCCAACCTGGACGTTCTGTAAGAAGAAGATGGAATTTGTTCAATCTGAACTTTGTCAATAAGAATTGATGATTAGTATTATTAACGATTCTTAAATAGGGTTCTATTTCTCTTGAGGTTATTAACAGCTAATGAGCCCTTACAGTTGGTTTACCCAGCTCCTTGTCCTCTCTGGCCAGAGATACCATCAGCTTATGTGTGTCTTTCACCCATTTTACATCCCCCTTCAATAGTTTATTTGGCCGATCAAACAATTCCGGGCGGCCCAATTTTACTGCTAGTTTTTTAACATAATTCAGCCAGGGGATAGAGTTGCCATGCTCAAGGGCTAGGCAATCCCCGAGAATTTCATGATTCAACTCTAATTCGGGGTTCAGCCAAATTTAGATCCATTTTAATAGCGGGGCAACGGCTATACGATCTTCTAAGTATTCTACCCCACACTCTTGGTGAGCGATGTAACCGGAGGTTGACTGGGGGATGGATAAGATAGATTTCAAGAACTTATCCTCTGCCACCTGCATGGCCTTTACGTTTTTAAACCCCCAAAGATCTGCTCCGTACATGGCTAATGAGATATATTTGGCATCATATATTTTCAGCACGGCTTGCAACGGCTTCACCCCCAGTTTGCGAGCAAAACCCCAAACTGCCAAAATGGACCTGGCAAAAGCATTATGTTTTGCAGCCAATTGGGGCAACCATGTGGACTTGTCATCAAAAGTAACCCCAAAATATGGAAATCTCGAATCCCTAGACAAAACATTTCCTTCACAGTGCAAAGTTTTAATTCTTTTGGGTCTACTGCCCACAATCATTACATGCGATTTTGAAAAATTTACACTGAGATCCAACGCTTTCATAAAATCAGCAAATGAATTTAAAAGACATTGCAGCCCTACTGCTGTGCGTGCTATAAGAGCGGCGTCATCCGCATAAAGTAATGCCGGGATGAAATGCTTGCCTGCCCTTGGTATGTCCTTGCACACCTCAGTTAAAACAGTGCCTAGATCATTAATGTAAAGGGTAAAGAATAGGGGGGCCAAAATACAGCCCTGCCTAACCCCATTAGTGATCCCAATCTTACCCGTACAATTACCCAAACTGTCATATCTTACTGTGGCCGAGATGTCCCTATAGAGGTCGGCAAGGAAGTGCACAATGGTTTTTTCCACGCCAAGCTTAAGAAGCAACCCCCATAATTTGGACCTACTCACACGGTCAAAGGCCGAGGAAAGGTCCATGAAGGCTAAATATAGCGTGCCCCTATTGGCGATTGTGTATTTCCCAATTAATAGTTGGAGGTTAAGGCTTTGATCTATAGTGCCTCGTCCTTTCCTAAACCCAAATTGTAGGACTGAAAGGGTATTTGTTTCAGGCAGCCAACCTGTAAGTTTTCCTAAGACCACCCGACCTAGCACTTTCACAGCAGAATCAATTAGGGAGATCGGGCGATAACAGCTAGGTTCCCCTCTATTACCTTTCTTAAAAATGGGTATAATGACGGATTCAGACCAGGTGCCCGGAATACCTTATTTACATACCCTGTTAAAACCATTGGTTAAAACAGTAGACCAGGTCTTGACGTCTGATTTAAAGAGGTCGGCTGGGATGGCATCAGGGCCCGGAGCCTTGTTACATGTCATCTTCCTGATGGCGTCTGCCACCTCTGTCTCAGTAACCACTAAGGTATAGGAATCCACAATAGAGGTAGGTGTAGCCACCTCCCCTGGGTTTTCCCCTTCATAAACTGATTAAAATGACAACACCACACCTGTTCCTGAATGCCGCAATCCAGTTGGTCATTACAAGGATCATGGAAAAAGGGTTTGTTTTCAACTGCCCAAAATTTGGAGCTATTCTTAAGAACGTCTATAGAGGTTAATTCTTCCCAGGCCTCATCCCTAATTTCCCGTCTTCTGATTTCCAGTGCGTCTTTATAGGCTTACCTTGATGAGGCCACAAGGGCCTTATCCACTGGTTTATGTTTCAGGGCCGCCATCAGCTTTTGATTAGCTGATGAACAGTTTTGGTCAAACCAGCCCACCCCAGCAGGGCCCTTAGCTTTACCTGGTCGTCTAAGATTGGCTGCGACCTGGGTAAAGATTTTTGAGTATGCCTCTAAAACCTCTTCATTCCCTGCTTGTACGTTCATACATGTGTGCAGCTCAGTTCCTACCTTAGTTAATAGGTTGTTAAAAAAGTCTCCAGGTACAACTCTGCTCCATCTAATTCTGCAGGCCTGGTCTGTCGGGCAGATGTCAGACTTATCCGTCCTGTTATGGCCTGACTCTGGTTTTTTAATCAGGTTCATAATACTAACAACCACTGGGTTGTGGTCACTAAAGTGTGACCAAACCGCTGAGTAACCATGGATCTTGTCGCCCAGCGTGGAGCTAATAAAGATGTAATCAATAACTGAGTGACTTCCATTCCCTTTAAAGGTAGGGATCTCCTCATCCACCATAGATGGTAGCATTAAACCATTATCTGCCAAAATTGTTTCAAGGAAATCTCCTTGTGCAGAATGCTCGAAGTGGGTATCCCCATGCTCTATGGGGCCTAATTGATCTAATGCCTGACATTTATCCGGGCAACCATGAATGTTAAAGTCGCCCAGAACTATGATGAAGCATTGACTTTTGTTGATCTCTTTGTAATCTGACAAAAAAAGAGTTAACATGGCCAGATGTTCAATCGTGGTGACTCTATCATAAGAATTATAAAAATTAATAATTAAGATGATGCCCACCCCGCTGCAAGCAATTTGTACTGCCAAGCAGTGTGATGACCCTGTGTCTAATTGGGTATGGGTTCCTGGGATGGTAGCCGAGATTAATGTAACCAACCCAACCTTTGCCCTCCCCATATTGGATGCTGCTGCAGGGATATAGTGGGTGGAATAACCATCTAAGCCAAAAATATTCCCCGTATCCCATGTTTCTTGCAGCCCGATAATGTCAGCCCCACATGAGTTCGAGAGTCTCCATTCCAGTATGCTGTTTAAACACCTGCAACAAACTCTCATTATAGGCATGCACTGACTCTTTGGCCTCTTTGGTCGACCGGTTAGACTTGACCCAATCAATATCTTTAGCTGGAATCCTCCCTTTCGAAAAGGTTGTCACCTTTTCATACTTTTTCATCACCAACTGTGACGTAGCATTTGATACCAGATTTCTTTGGGGCTCCCACTCTGGCCCTTCTATAGCCACTTTGTATTCCGCACACAAATCACTTGGAACCACAATCTCGTACCAAGTATTCAAATCCATCTAAAAGACCTGTGAAATCTTCACAAATCGCTCAACCTGTGTATACCATTCCACTGGCTTTTCTCTTAATTTGGGGAGCTTATTTGTGAATGACGCAAGATCACTTCTACTCCAAGGCACGTGGACATAACCTTCACTAGGCACTTTTGCTAGTGGAAAAGTTGTGGTGCCTCTCCCTCCACTGTGGACGAGACGGCCCTTCTGTAGATTTCCTTTTTTCTTTCTTTTGTGTCCTCCTGCCTTCCCATTTATCCATCTCACTCCATTTCCGGATTATTACTAATTTATTCTTTAATCTGCAATTTAATCCCTGATGTCCTCATGCTATGTAGGTCATTCTCATCAAAGCATACACAGTAATTTTTCTGTCGAGACTTGGTCCTATTCAGATAGATTACATACTTCTGAGCAAATTCAAACTGTTTTTCATGGGCTTGTCCCACACGTTTGGTAACATCTTTACACATGAATACAAGTTATTTCTCGTGGTAGCCATTTAATCGGGAAAGATCAAGGTTTCCTTGTATGATCTCATCCAGTTTCAACTTTAGTTTAATCTCATCCACTGCATTGTCTCCCACTGGGGACTGAATTATTTCTTTACCCATTTCTGATCCTTCTCTTGGGGGCCATTTATAGGCCTAATCTGATCACCTGGGTCCTTGGCACTGGGGCCTTTCTGTACTGCAGGGGCATTAGACACTATCCCTTCTTTTGAAGTGCTGTGATTAACACAAGAAGGTGTTTTCCAAATAGACAAGTCAAAGTTGGGTGATCTTTGGATAAACCATCCTGTGGGGGTAAACCCCGTCTGATTCATCATTGCATTTGCACTTGTAGCACAAGTAACCGGAGGAACTCTTTATATTCTTGGACTCACAGGGACGCTAACTGTCATACCTGCTCCAGTAGGGACTGCCTAAGTATGTGTTGTGTTTCCTGTCGATTCCGGTTCATACAAAGGAACTACGGGACCAATAAGACATTTAGTGCATTTGGGGCATTAAAACAATAGGGTTAATAGGGGCACTAATCCCAGTACTCTCTCCCATCAGGTTATAATTTGCACTCACTGGTGCAGTAGCTGTTCCAGAGTTTCCACTGACTCCTGCACCATTCATTCCCTCTAATTCGGCCTCATTGTATGGGCTGTTCGTGCTTACAACAACACATCCAGAAATCATCATTAGAATCACTGTTGCTGGTTTCACACTCACTCTCGGCGTTTCGTGTCTTTTCCCCTTTTTATTCTTCTCTTCCTTTCATTTCTCTGTTTCTCCACTTGATAATGAATGGTACAATCTAACTCCCTCTATCATATCAGTTCTCCACTTCTTTTGTTCTACATCCCACCTAACATCGGCACAAGTACGCCCTGTTTTTCAGGCTCTTCCCCGATACCTTTCCTTTTGCCTAGTATGAGCTGCACGCTCCCAATTGTTAAGCGCCTCTTATTCTCAAATTAAATGTGCCATAGCATGGAAACATTAATGCACCTTCCTTCTCTGTGATTGTATGTCAGTGATTCAGCCAAATCCATGTGTGAAGGCCCACGTTTATGCGGTTCAACACCAACCGACTAATCTCAGCGTGACACACTGTGATGTAGTTCTCACTCCTCACAGCAGCTCTCCCTCCTTTGCAATTTTCACGCACACAACCTTCTCTCAGCACTATGTACGCACAACAAAATTCAAAGTGATTTCAACAAATACCTTTGTCTGCTCCACTAAAGAAATCAAAGTATGATAATAACCAGCTTGTGGCATGACTCGTTTCGGCAAGGTTTGCCTTCATCTGATGCCTCTGGTACCGGGAAATTGCCACACCCCTCCTTTGAAATCGCTGCTCTACTAAGGAAATCAAAGTATTTAATCACACAAGAAATGGTTCAGATGTTAGGCTGTGTCGAGCCCAATAACAACTTCAACCCTTTACCTTAACTGCCACACTCACACAGCAATTAAAACATTACCACATCTCACCGTTCAATATCTGCAAAACACCGCAATCTAATCATAAGCAATTACAATGCGCAACCCTATTGATACTCTTTTTTTTGTTTTTTTACAAGGTAGGAGCTAATACTCATCCTTGCCTCACTCCCCCATTAACGGGGATAGAATTGGTATGTTCCCCTTTCTTCCCAAATCTAATTTGGGCATAGGTGCATTATGCAATTTCCTAAGTAGGAGTAAAAGATAGGAAGGAAGGCCCAACTCCTTAAGCACATTCCATAGTGCTCTCTAGGGACTAGGTGAAACGCACTTTTGAGGTCGACAAAGACCAAATATACGCTGCAGCCCCCCAACATTATTGATTTCCAATAGAGGAGCTGCAGCCTAAAAATTTGGTCTATTGTCGATATTTTAGCCCTAAATCCCGCCTGCAGAGGAGAGAGAATATTGTTATCCTCCATCCATAACTGTAGGCGATTCAATATGATCCTGGCAAAAACCTTTTGGGAGACATCAATCAAACTGATCGGTCTGTAATTGATAGGGAGGAGAGGTGAACCCTTTTTGAATATTGGTATCACCTCTGCGCCCAACCAAGTCTCGGGGAGGTCCATCCCTTCCATGATGGCTTTATAAACTCCCCAAAGGTAAGGGCCCCAGATCATAGATTCAGCCCGATAAAAATCACCGGGGACCTTGTTGAGCCCCGCCGCTTTCCCTGGCACTATTCTTTGAAGGGATTTATGTACTTCCATCAGGGAGATCTTATGTATATTGGCTCTTGATCTAGAGAGATTACATTTTCATGCCCCTGGGTAATACATTCATCAGAGCTTTGGGCATATAGGGATTTATATTGTGCTTCCCATTTTTCTGCTGCTATGTTAGGTTCAACAGCGCCCTGCCCTCTTGTGGTTCCTGTGCTCACTATATTCCAAAAAGATTTTGGGTCTTTATTTTTCAAGGCCTGTTTAAGATTAACCCACTGCTCCTCTCCCCAAGAGATTTTTGCAGCATGAATGGCAGGTTTGTAGGCAAGCCTTGCCGCTTTTATAGAGGAGCTACATTTGGATTTTATTGCCTCTGTCAAGGCACTTCTCATTTTCCTACATTTAGAATCAAACCAAGATTGTCTAGTTGATTTGGTGCCGGTCCTATGACATTCTTTCCAAAAGACATCTTTCAGTCTTAGGAAAGCATGGCGATTAATTTCAGCTACCTGATTTACGAGGGATACTATATTTTCAGAATTCCCAAGCTCTAACATAGCCTCGAGATCAGGAAAGACATCCAAATATAATTTTGCCATTTTCTCCTGGGATTTCTCAAGCCATGACCACTTCACTCTCCTCCTATTATTACTTAAAAGTAGCCCGTCATCTGGGACGGTGTGACCAGAACTATGTTTAGCCCCAATAGGAATATCCAAGCTTACCATCAATGCGTTATGATCGCTATACTCGCGAGGTATAACTCTAAAATCGGTAGCTAAGGGCCATACTCTAGTTTCCAAAAGAATATAATCTAAAATGAAGGAATGGCCTGGTCTATTATAGGTGTGTCTGCCTTTGGAGTCTAGGGGAAACCGCCCGTTGCAGGCCCTCAATGAGTATCTTAGAGTTAAAGCTTTAAGTTGGAGAGCTAAAGGTGACCATACCCTGATCGGGGGAATATTGGGCTCTGGTATAGCCCATGTCTCATCCTCATATGAACTGTCAGCAACCTCAGATTCCAACAGAGGCTCAAACTGACAGTTCAAATCACCTCCCAAGATTAATGCAGCATCTTCTGTAATGTCCGAGAGGAATTTTTCTAGGTGGATAACTGCAGTAGACTCCCTTCCTACCTTAACAGGCCTGGAATAGATATTAACTAAAAGAAGTTTAACATTTTTTGGGAAAGACAATAATAGGCAAAGGATATCAGGACTATGTGAATCTATTTGCCTAACGTCACAACACAGATGACTTCCCACCCAGATGATGAGACCACCTGAGGGCCTGCCCCTAGGTCCAGCGATAGCGGGTTTGTGAAAAGATGCAAAGCCTCTGCGAATGGGGTGTTCTATAGACCATGTTTCCTGGAATAAACAGATATCACCGGAATCCACAAAGGCTCCCCAATCTGGGCAAAGTAATTTGTTTTTAAGACCAGCCACATTCCAGGAAACTATCTTAATTCTATCAATAGAAAGATGATTGTCACCTGAAGCCTTCATAGTTGGTTCCCTTATATTTGGACCTACCCTGACTTCTTCAAGATTTTGAGAAGGGAACCCTTTATGTTCTTCATTTTCTTCTAGAACTATTAAAGATTTAGACGTACTTATTTGGAACTGCTCGGGAATGGATAGCTTCCTATTCACTTCCCCTGCACTATCAGTGGGGATCTTCATATTTCCCTTAAGCCACCCAATATTGGCTTCAGGCATGGCTAACCCAGGGTTGCTATATGCGGTCCCTATGATCGGGAGTCAATCCATCTCCTCCAGAGTCTCATATCTGTTATGAAGAAGTAGGTTGAAAGATTGATGTCGTTGCATGCCCTCCACCTGTTCCCTCCCATGTCGATGTGAAAACAATTCCCCATTCCAATTGCGCAAGCCAGCCCCTGCGCCGGAAGAAAAGACGTGGTTATAAAAATATGTAAGAGGAAGAAGTTTGATGTTAAAACCCCCATTTCCCAGGTGTAAAACTTGTTGGACCAAGTTGGGATTCCTAAAGTTGACAACCACACAATCCCCATTTATGTCCTTTGTCCGATTGCCGATCCACTTCACCCTTCGTGTCATCAGAATGTCAGCTGCAAAAACCACAGTTGATGGACAGAATGTAGAACAATGTCTTACATTCACCCCAGTCCAAAGATCTGGGCCTAAATCCATCGGCTGGGTATGCTCAGACGTGAGTCCCAGGCTCTCTACACCACTGGAGTCAAGCTATCCAGGCTGATGAAGGCTGATAACCAGAAACCGGTCCTTGGATGCTTGATTCCGGTCTGGGAAAGACATGGCTTGGTAGTTCAGACTGGACTGTTCCCATGAGGCACAGGGTCAGAGCTGATTTGCATATAGCCAGTGTCTAACCCAGGGTGGTGTGGAGTGCAAAAAAACGATGGATTTAGGCCCAGATCCTTGTACTGGGGTGAATGTATGACATTGTTCTACATTCTGTCCATCAACTGTGTTTTTTGCAATTTTCACCCAGAGTGGGCTGGGTATGCTCAGATGTGAGTCCCAGGCTCTCCACACCACTGGAGTCAAGCTATCCAGGCTGATGAAGGCTGATAGCCAGAAACCGGTCCTTGGATGCTTGATTCCGGTCTGGGAAAGACATGGCTTGGTAGTTCAGACTGGACTGTTCCCATGAGGCACAGGGTCAGAGCTGATTTGCATATAGCCAGTGTCTAACCCAGGGTGGTGTGGAGTGCAAAAAAACGATGGATTTAGGCCCAGATCCTTGTACTGGGGTGAATGTATGACATTGTTCTACATTCTGTCCATCAACTGTGTTTTTTGCAATTTTCACCCCGAGTGGGCTGGGTATGCTCAGACGTGAGTCCCAGGCTCTTCACACCACTGGAGTCAAGCTATCCAGGCTGATGAAGGCTGATAGCCAGAAACCGGTCCTTGGATGCTTGATTCCGGTCTGGGAAAGGCATGGCTTGGTAGTTCGGACTGGACTGTTCCCATGAGGACAGGGTCAGAGCTGATTTGCATATAGCCAGTGTCTAACCCAGGGTGGTGTGGAGTGCAAAAAAACGATGGATTTAGGCCCAGATCCTTGTACTGGGGTGAATGTATGACATTGTTCTACATTCTGTCCATCAACTGTGTTTTTTGCAATCAGAATGTCAGCAGCATCTGCATAGGAAAATTGATGTTGTCTAACGAGCAGATGTAAACATTTGTTTTTGAGTTCCAGATGGGTTTCAGTTTTACCTTCTCCAAGAGAGGGCACACCGGCAAGGACTAGTACGTAAGGTATACTTGCAGGGGGCAGATTAATAGAGGGTAGCTGTTGGTCTCGGCACCCTTGAAAAGTATGGTGAGTTCTAGAATCTGCCAGGTTGATCTTCTGGGCAGTAGAGCCGTCAGTCTCTGCCCGTTTATTGCGTGCTTTAATATTGCCAGAGATATTTGTTTCAACAGTAGTTTGGACTATGTGGCCATGCCCTCTTGATCCCTCAGCAGCTTTATTACCAGGACCAGTGCACGAGATTGGATCCAATGTTCTTCCTTGTGCAAGTTCTCGAGATGGAGAATTTATTTAGGCCGTACCTTTGCATTTGCAGGGCTTGGTCATACTGTCCAGACGTGCATGGATTAGGATGAATTCCTCCTTTACAAGTCCACTAATTTGATTAAATAATGCATTTGAAAAAGATGCGGCCCATACAGGGGGGGACAGGTCCGTTTGCAATGGGGAGTCCAAAACATCCTGATCGACTTCTACAGGTTGGGCAAGACCATTATTTATTTTTCTCTTTTTCCCTCCCACGATCCTTGTTTGAGGAGGATGGCTGGTGGAACTGGTTTTGGCGGGAATTTAAGTACGCCCCCTATTTCTGGTGATTCTCTTCTGTACTGATCCAGTAAGTGGAACAGGTGACTTAGGCGGAGAAACCTGTGATGGTATACAGACACCACTTTCAAGTGGGAGTGGAGAGTTAAATGGAGGCAAAGCTAATGGGAAGTCCGGTGTTATGGACAGTCTGCGCTCAGTGCATTTGATTTCTGTGGCCACCACTCCTATCGCCCTTTGGAGCAACCGATCAATTGAAGTCTGGGGAAGAAGTGGAGAGGTGGAACAAGCAGGTGCATGACATATGGCTTTTATAATATGTTTCCCAATATTAAACTTGTATGTGGATGGGTACTAAATATCATGCAACTTTAAGGAGCAGCTGTAAAAACAAAGGTTTAGTGTCACTTACAGTTCATCCAGATGGACACTCCTGCTACTTCACTTCTCTGGTCCCTTGGCTAAAACCCAGTATTTCGAGCACTTCCTTAGTGGACAATTTTGCAGCCAAGGGGGTGGCCCAGCCTGGTCTCTTTCGGTCCCTGACGGGCACAGACGGGCCCGCCCTTGGCCCGGGCTTCGCCCGCGCGCGTCCCACGCAGCGGGAGAGCCACTCGGAATTTAAAGCGCCTCCAGGCGCTATGATGACGCCCTCAGCAGGCGTCCAGCAATGCCTGCTGGGACTTGTTGTCCAGATATGCCGTTCCCCTCATGGCGTTGATGGCAAGGAGCAGGCCGTTGCCCTCACAGCAGGAAAGCAGGTAATGTAATGTAATGTAAAAAATATTTCTTAACCGCAACTAACATCAACGGTTTCTTGGCGCTCGAGCACACAGGGGGAAAACGGTCCACAGAACAGAAGGTATTAATAATAAGCATTACAGAACAAATGAGTTTTGAGAAGGGTCCTAAAACGAGTATAGGAAGGAGCAAATCTTATACCTAGGGGAAGTGAGTTCCAAAAGGAAGGGGCGAGAAAAGAAAATCTCAGACCTCCGTGTTTCTTGCGTTTAAAAGCTGGGACCTCAAGCAGGGCAAGATGAGAGGAACGGAGGTTGTGGGAGGGAACATAAGGGTGTATAAGTGAGGAGATAAAGGACGGAGCCGTTCCGGCAAGGGACTTAAAAATGGTGCAACCTAGTTTAAATTTACAACGCTCAGACACGGGAAGCCAGTGAAGGGATTTTAACAAAGGACGGATGTGTTGGTGCCTGGGTTGGTGATAAATGAGACGCGCAGCCTGGTTCTGAACCAGCTGTAACCTCTTCAATAAATACGCCGGGATGCCAACGTAAAGAGAATTGGCATAATCTAACCTTGAGATAACTAAGGCTCACAAAACTAGAGTAAGAGCCTCAATGGTCAGAAAACGGGCAATCATACGGACTTTCCGCAATTGGAAAAAACTGGAAGAGACTACAGCATTAATCTGGGGCTTCAGTGTGAGATCGTTACTAATGATCACCCCCAGACTTTTTGCTGAGTCGACTGGACTAGGGGAGGGACCCAACCTCGCAGGCCAAAAAGTAGATTTCCAGGGGTTGGCGGCCCCCCCGACAAGAACCAGCTCAGTCTTGTCGGGGTTAAGCTTGAGGTGGTTAGCCCCCATCCAATCACTAATGTGACAGTGTTGACTGGAAATTAATGACAGACTGGTCCGAGGAGTCAATATTAAAAACCAGCTGAATGTCGTCCGCGTAATTGAACGCGGTGACATGGCTGCCTCGCAGGGAACGAATAAGGGGGACCAAGTACAGATTAAAAAGGAGAGGGGATAAAGAGGAACCCTGCGGGACCCCACAGGTCAATTCGACCCTATCTGCGGTAAACTGCGAAAGTCGGACCGCCTGATGGCGATTGCTTAAAAAGGAGCGGATCCAGTCAAGAGCAGTACCCCGAACGCCAGCCTCCCCGACACGGTCGACCAGAATATCATGGTCGACCGTGTCGAAGGCGGCCGACAAGTCTAGGAGCACCAGAACCTGACTGGTGTTCGAATCCGCTCCTCTTCGCAGTTCCTCCATGACTGACAATATACCAGACTCCGTAGAGTGAGCGGGTCTGAAGCCAGCCTGTTGGAGATCAAGATAATGAGACTGCTCGATGAATGAGCTCAAGATGGTGGTCACATGAGACTCGAGAATTTTGCCAAGGTAAGGGAGAAGGGAAATGGGGCGGTAGTTGCTCATGACCGAGGGGTCTGCCGTAGGTTTTTTTAAGATAGGTACAACCTCTGCAACTTTAAATAAGCTGGGGACTAGGCCAGAGGAGAGAGACTTATTCAGGAGCCCCAAAGGAGGAAGCGGACAGGCTGTAAAAGCCGCGCGGAGAATACGGGGGGGACAGCAATCAGTGGGGGAACCAGAAGCGACCTTATTTATGAGGACAAAAAAATCCTCCTCCAAAATGGGAGGGATCTGAATCAATTCCTGAGGGTTAGGTGAGGACAGGGTAGAATTAAGCGTGAGGGGAGGGGGGGAACCCACAAGAGCTAAGCTGTTTTTAATGTTGGCAATTTTATCCACGAAGAATTGGTTAAGGGAATCGCAGAACGCACGGGAGGGAGGAGGTTTAATGGTAACCCTATCTGGGTGTGATAGCTCCTCCACGATGGAAAAGATATCTTTAGTTTTTGTAGCCGACTCAGGGATCTTTTTGGAAAAGTAAGAGGTCTTGGCAAGTAGGACCGCCGCCTTGTACTCTTTGAGCAGAGACGTGAAACACAGTCTTGTATCAGCAGCATAGCCTCGTCGCCAGCGGCGCCCAGCTTGCCTAAGACCAAGTTTTAGGCCTTTAAGATCTTCGGTAAACCACTTTTGTGCATCGTGCGGGCGCTTGAGCTTGATCTGCTTAAGAGGAACAACCGCATCGCTGGCCGATTCGAGCCAGCACATAGGAGCGGCGGCTTGCTTATCAATAGGGTCAGAGTCAGAGGGAGAGGGAATTGAAGTTCTAAGAAGATGGACAAAATCACCGAGGTCAGCTCTATTCCAATTCCGGGCCGAAAGGTTACCCTCTAGGGTCCTGCTGGGGTGAGTGGTGACCGTAAGGAAGAAGTTAATAATGGAATGGTCTGACCATAAACAGGGGGTAATAAGAGGGGCAGAAATATCCAAGTTCAAAGTCCAGACCTGGTCTAAGACATGGCCTTTGATATGAGTCGCTGCATTTATATGCTGGCTGCAGTTAATTCCAGATAGAAGCTCAGAAAACGTAACAGAACAAGTGCTCTCCATCTCGTTGGTGGGCCAGTAATTAAACTCTCGTAAAACTAAAATTTTTGAGTGATTAATCACTAATTGGGAGAGCATGTCGCCAAACAATATTGGAAAATCAGGCATCGACTGAGTGGGGCGGTATGCTAAAACACAAATGAGGGGGGTCCTTGGAGATTCCAATCTCAACACAAGAAGGTCGACCAGAGGAATACTAACTGTTGACAGAGTGGAAAATCTAATTGGGTGTTTAATAACTGCTGCTACCCCACCTCCTGGCCGACCGCCGGTTCTATTCGCTTGGAGGATATAATAGCCAGCGGGAATTGCTGCAAGAATGTCTGGAGAAGACTCCTCGTTAAGCCAGGTCTCAGTCAGCAGCAGTATATCGGGTTTCAGGGAGTCTAAGTAATGGAAAATTTCCAGCTGGTGTTTTACCAGAGAGCGAGTGTTAAGATAACTCACGTTGAGTTGGGAATATAAGGGCCCTGTGGTGTAAGGGGGAACTGAATCTGAAAAGGGGAGTAAAGTGGGGGAAAGGACAGGGGCCGGGAATAGAAGAGGGTCTATCTCAGGAAAAGTTTCCCTGTCACAGAATAACCTCAACGACTCCAGTCTAGTCCGGGTAGTTATAGCGAGAGGCCGGTAGGCATGCAACAAGATTAACTCAGAAAATGAGTATCTCAGCAAACCGGCAGGGGGACTTGCCCCTTGCCCCGGTCGGGCGCGGACGGGCGCAGACGGGCTTACCTTTGGCGCACCTTCGGCGCGCCATCGGCACGCCCGCTGCGCTTCCGGGGGGGAATTACAATTTGAGGCTAAACCCCACCCCCAACTAGACCGCAGCGCGCGTCACCGCCGGGGTCCAGGTCCTCACCAAAGATGGCACCTGCCCTCCACAACAAGCGGAACGTCAGCCGTGATGGACCGGGGCAGGGAGGCACACCTTGCTGGAGGAACGGATATTAAATCACCTGCAGTCTGGCCCGAAGTTAAAACAAGTAAGGAAAATAAGGGGAATGATGGTTAAAATTATCAGGCGGGAAGCGCAATTAAAAAGGTATAGGCAGAATAGGGAACGGGTAGCAGAAGAGCTCCACACGGTGTCACTAGCTCGCAGTCTGCCCCCAACAAGAAAGGAATATCACGGCAAAGCCCAGCTTGGTGAGCGCGTCCCGCGCAGCGGGAGAGCGGCTCGGAATTTAAAGCGCCTCGAGGCGCTATGATGACGCCCTCAGCAGGCGTCCAGCAATGCCTGCTGGGGCTTGTTGTCCAGATATGCCGTTACCCTCACAGCATTGATGGCAAGGAGCAGGCCGTTTCCCTCACGGCAGGAAAGCAGGTAAGTAAGGAATAGCCGTTCCCTTCACGGCAAAGCCCAGCTCGGTGAACGAGTCCCGCGCAGCGGGAGAGCAGCTCGATATTTAAAGCGCCTCCAGGCGCTATGATGACGCCCTCAGCAGGCGTCCAGCAATGCCTGCTGGGGCTTGTTGTCCAGATATGCCGTTCCCCTCTCCGCGTTGATGGCAAGGAGCAGGCCGTTTCCCTCACGGCAGGAAAGCAGGTAAGTAAGGAATAGCCGCTTCCCTCACGGCAAAGCCCAGCTAGGTGAGCGCGTCCCTGATACTCATTCATCCGGAGATACCAGTGTCTCCCAAACTACTGGAACTCCACCGATTCTCTAACACAAGACAAGGGCTTTTTTGGACTTGCACTGTGTGTGGACAAGTCTCGAATATAACACACTAAACTCCCTATGCTTCATTAACCAACCGTCCAAGATGCTACCATTTTGAAGTGCACTGGAAAGTGATTACCATTTCTTGTCTAATAAATCTTTTTGGTTGACCGAGTGTCAGAAGGAAGTCAGCATTTAATAAAGTAATTCAAAGTTCTTGTAGCCCATTTGGCCACACAATAAGAACCAGGAATTAATAACTAAAGTTAAGTGAGTTTATTACAGACTTCTAATCATTCCAGTAAGTATGCAGATCAAGATCAAGTTGTAAAAGGAAAGGATTATAACAAGCAGATATCTGATTGAGACATCTAGCTGCAGACTCCTTACCTTTTGAATTCTCCCCAGGCACCAGTCTGGATCCGGAAATGTTTCCGCAGTACAACTAAAGGCCTCAAGCAGGGGTACGTTCTCGCACCCATTCTATTTAACCTTTAAACAGCTGACTTAACAGCCATCCTCACTGCCTGCAATGCACACACCCCTCGAATAGGAGGAAAAACGATTTTCAGCACGTCATATGCAGACAGTGTTGTTTTAATTAGCCATACCCAAGTAGGTTTACAACGGTTACTTAACACTCTGCATGGGTACGCTGATGAAAACGAACTAGAAATAAACATAGCCAAAACTAAAACTTTGACTATCAATGGAAAAAAGCAGTCCCATGCCTGGTCGCTTGGAAAAATCGCAATCATGAACTGCAATGTGTATAAGTATCTAGGTGTCATGTTTGACAAAGGGGGACAATTTGTGAACCAGCTTAACACCATCAAGAGGAAAGGATTGTCGATTGCGACAACGCTAAGGATCCTCAAAACAAAATTGACTGGACCAACATTTGCCCCACTTCTTTGTGTTGGCAAGCAAAGATTCCACCAACAGTAACGTACGGCAGCGAGGTACTGAGAGGCAGGGACGCTTCACTGCTGGACACCACCTTGGCAAAGGCATATAAAGTAATCCTAAACCTCCCGCCATATACCTCACCCGCAGATATTCATCTAGAGCTTGGCCTAACAAAGCAACTCCATGCAAGGCGAGTCTCGTATATCAAGTGCTGGCACAAAATCAAGAACTCCGCCAGGAACACGTTGAACCATCAGCTCTGGCAGAATTGTGCAGCACATCCACCACGCCGGCTAAAACATACTTGGATGAATCACTTGTGCCACAGGACTAGCTGAATTATGGGAAATTCCGACAACGCACTCGCACTTTAAGCGCATTGTAAACAAGGTTATAAAAAAAAAATCACTCACAGAAGATAAAGCCACATTTGCACACAGAAGCCATGCATGGATGACTTTGTGCAGTTACAAATCTTTTGGCCCACAGGCATACTTTGAACTGGGGTACTCTAAGAAGTCTAAAGAGGCATTTCTAAAACACAGGTTAGGGGTCCTGACAGTCATACCCCATCTCCCACCATGGCTGGGAAAGAACAATGGGAACGCAGAGTTGGGAACGAGGACGTTGAACACATAATATGTTCCTTCACCAAAGTAAAAGAAGAAAGGGTAGGCTTCCTAAAAACTCACTTTAATGAACGTGGCATACGCACTCGGAGACAAGCAGTACTCGTATGTTTTAACCCAAGGGATCCACAACTAAATGGGAAGCTTGTCAAGTTCCTATCTCAAGTTGCAGCCAAGCAATGGATCAGCGGTACGGCAACCTGCCCATAGACTCCTGAGAACCTAAGGGAAAGAAGCCATGAACACTCTGCACTTTCTAATCATTCATGCATGCCCTGGTACATAACAGCCCATTGATTGAAAAGGAATTTCATCAACATTTTTTATTAGAATGTACTTTTTTTGTAATGGTTTTAACTAATCAAAAACAATACATTTTTTACTTACTTACTTACCCTCTGGCTCACGGACGTCAGTTTCTTCTTTTCTGATTTGTAACGCTGATGAGAAGCAGTTCCTTCGGCTGGTGGTATATTTGGCCTACTTCAATGCCTTTTTGCATCAGGGAACAGTGTGCCCATACCTTCGAGGTTTAATTCGTGCGAGGCCTGTGCGAGATAGATGTCAGCTATGGATCCCCATCCCATCTGCATGTTGTACCTGGGAGAGCACCACAACTCTGAGGAGTGCAATGTCTGTAAACAGCTGAAGCCTAAGGCCTTGCAGGAAAAGTGTATGAAGTTGGTGACGGCACAGCTCTCCTATACGGAGTCCAGGCATCATCGGACTCCTTCCTGCTCTGAGATTCCCGCCCGGGGCCGTTTAAGGAGCAATTCTCATGAGTGCTGCTCACACAAGTCGTGAAAATCCTGTCGTAAGGGATCAAAGCCTTCAGTCTGACTGCGTCGTGACATGACTGCTGGTTCCTCCCGTTCCTTACCGGAGGACTTCGCACACTGGTTAACCCCGAGCCGCCCTCCTTATCCTAGAACCGGGGTGACTATGACCCAGATGCTGGCATACTATCATGCCCTGCAATGATCCAACACCATCCCAATGTCGATTGTTGCTGGAGATGCCGCTCATAGCCACTGCGGTTTCCCTGTCTTTTCCTTTGCATCCACAGGATAAAGCTGGCTCTGTTTCTCCAGTATTACAAGGTGGCTTGGGTGACGTCGACCGCTTGGTCAGTCTTGTTCAGCCTCTTGTTGGAGGTTCTTGGGCTGCATTGGGTGAGAATAGTAGTCTGCAACCCTCTCCTATTTCTGATCTGCTTGTCCATTGCGAATAGCGACAAAGGCTGGTTCAGCTTTTGCTGAACTAATAAAGAGAGCTGCTGAGGTCTTGAATTTGCAGTTTCCTTCAGTGACTTTGTCATCTGATCCCTTATTGGGCGAGGCCAATGACTGGTGTCTTTCTTGATCATGCCATTGCCAATCGCATTGTCCTGCTCCGGATGACCCTGCTGCTCAGGGATTTGTTGTGCAAGCTGCTACAAATTTGCCGAATCTACATGTTTCTCCTTTACTTCCACCAGGTAGAGAATCTAGATGGTTAGATCTATGTGGCCGGAATATCTTCACTTCAGCTTGTTCGGCCTTAAGGTTGTTAAACACGACTTGTGTCTTAGGCAGGGCTTCATATGATTTTTGAGACTGTCACCCATTTGCTTCCTTCCCTTCCAGAAGGGGTCAGGGCTGAACTTCAGCTTGCTCAAGATGGTCATGAGATGGCAAAGTTTAATTTTAAGTCGACAATGGACACCAGCGATTCTGTTGGCAGAGCAATGGCTCGATCTGTTGCTCTTCGTAGACACTCTTGGTTGCGTTAGTCGAAATTCCCCAATAATGTTTGGGAGATCTTGAAAGATATGACCTATGAAGGTGTCCGTGTATTTGACAACTATGCAGATTCATCGATACAACGCCTCATGGCTGCTCACTTGTAGTTTGGCCTTACCAGGTCTTTTGCTTATCTTTTATATAGCCACCATCGTGGATCTTTATGTTTGAGGATTTAAATATTGCCTCTCTGTTGTTGCACTTGTGGTGTTGAAGTAGTAAGAATTATTTAATTCCTACAGCGAGAGTGTTTGACTCCAGATTTTACTATTTTAATCTCCAGATTGTCTGTGCACTGCAGCTGTGACTGTTTTGTTCCTTTATTTTCCTCTGATGAGGAGCTTAATCTGAAGAGTTCATACCATTTTTTGGGTATAATTCTTACTCTATATGGAGTATTGGTTTGTTATTGTACAGCTTGTAGGTGTACTACTTACGTGGTCTATTTGTTTACTATTAAATAGGTTTCTCTGAGTACCCTGTCTTGTGTTGGCATTACTCGGCTAATCAGCTTAGTCATTCTTGGACTTCATTATATGTTTTTTAAGGGCTATTGTTGCGAACTAATTGCTGTTCTTTTCCTCTTGTGGTACCCTTTTTTGGGGTTCTGTTACACTTACACGACCCTCTGGTTTTTCTGAGCGGACTGCATATTTATTATAAGTGCTTCCATTTTTAAAGAGTTGTTCTGGTGAATTCAGATTTTATGCTGTATTCTTTTGAATACACGAGTTAGTGGCCTCCTCCTTTGTGGGAGGGTATAGGTAATTCTTTTGTTCAATTTTGGAACATGGCTGTGTGAACTCTGTATCTTAAGCATATCTGCTAGGCAGTGTCTGAAACAGTTAAGGCTGTTTTCGGTCATGCATTCCATGGTAGGAGTTTTTAGACTTGTAGAAAGCTTGTGTTATTCTCCTACAGTGTTTTTTTGCGTCTGGCTGAAGGTTAGAAGTTACCTGTCCTCTTGGGGTATGTATCTAATTATTTCAGTTTTTAACAGTCCTTGAGAAATTATAGCTGTTGCTTCATGAAGAAGTTATATATATATATATATATATATATATATATATATATATATATATATATATATCACTCCAACCGGTATCTTCTTGTTAAAGAAACCAAAGGGACACAGCGGGGATCAGGTGGAAGACCACTTTAATGGTAAAGATTTCGGCATGATGCATTTCGACTTAGCAGTCTTCTTCAGATGCCTTGATATCGGGGAGTAGAGTACCACCCTCTTTTAAACCTCCCTGGTTCCTCCCCATATTCGGAGTGCTGCTGGCTCAGATACAATATTTGAGTCCTCAGTTCAACGATCTGTGTGAGGACTACAATTCCCAGAAGTCAATAGGTGAGACACAGCTTCAATGGAGCACGCAATCCCCCAGATGAGGTCCTGCTCGTGCCTTGTAGAGGTGGGTGACGAAGCTCTAGGTGAGTCCGATTCGGTGTAATATCAGTCCTCCTCCGGTCCCCTTCGCTTTTCCTCAATAACTTCTACCAGCTGGGACACGGAGCGACAGAACAGTGCCCGCGCCCCCCGTCAGGTTCGGGTTGCTATTAGCAAAATCGCATGCTGGGTAGGTTTCTGAGGCAGTCAGGGGAGAAAACCAACCACCTGGAGAAATCAAAATCTTGCCAGAAATTCCCCCAGACACTTGTAAAGCAGGTCCCTCTCGCACGCTACTGGCACACGTGCCTTTAAATCACTCCAACCGGTATCTTCTTGTAAAGAAACCAAAGGGACACAGCGGGATGTCCTGCCACGGAGCCGCACCCACAGAGAACATCGTACCACCGAGTCCGTCATCCAGAGGGCTCCGTGTGTGGGACAACGAAAGTGGATTGAGGACATACACCCTTCCCGGGGCTCGTGTTAAGCCTGAATTGCATACATTGCAGGCGCTTCCATCAATGGCTGAAATAATGAACTACATCTCCCATAAGGCAACGCTACATTCATTCAGAATTATCCAATCATGGAAGGCGATATAGCTTAATAAGGAAGGTGTGGCGAATCAAGCGCCTTTGGACTTCATCTCCCTTTGAAAAAGAGGCAACTCGAAACGCGTCAGGGCCGAAGTTCGATGCTTCTATTGCGGAAAGCGTGTATGCCTGTACCACAATAAAGCTGTTTTGGGGAAAAGCTGTTCGTTGTCGGAGTGCGACCTACTAGTTGGACAAACCCCTTTGGAGCGTGATGTATTAGCGGCTGTCCTGCCGCTGAGCCGCACCCACGGAGAGCATCGTACCACCGAGTCCGTCATCCAGAGGGCTCCGTGTGTGGGACAACGAAAGTGGATTGAGGATATATACCCTTCCCGGGGCTCGTGTTGAGCCTGAATTGCATACATTGCAGGCGCTTCCATCAATAGCTGAAATAATGAACTACATCTCCCATAAGGCAACGCTACATTCATTCAGAATTATCCAATCATGGAAGGGCGATATAGCTTAATAAGGAAGGTGTGGCGAATCAAGCGCCTTTGGACTTCATCTCCCTTTGAAAAAGAGGCAACTCTAAACGCGTCAGGGCCGAAGTTCGATGCTTCAATTGCGGAAAGCGTGTATGCCTGTACCACAATAAAGCTGTTTTGGGGAAAAGCTGTTCGTTGTCGGAGTGCGACTTACTAGTTGGACAAACCCCTTTGGAGCGTGATGTATTAGCGGCTGTCCTGCCGCTGAGCCGCACCCACGAAGAACATCGTACCACCGAGTCCGTCATCCAGAGGGCTCCGTGTGTGGGACAACGAAAGTGGATTGAGGACATACACCCTTCCTGGGGCTCGTGTTGACCCTGAATTGCATACATTGCAGGCGCTTCCATCAATGGCTGAAATAATGAACTACATCTCCCATAAGGCAACGCTACATTCATTCAGAAATATCCAATCATGGAAGGCGATATAGCTTAAAAAGGAAGGTGTGGCAAATCAAGCGCCTTTGGACTTCATCTCCCTTTGAAAAAGAGGCAACTCGAAACGCGTCAGGGCCGAAGTTCGATGCTTCAATTGCGAAAAGCGTGTATGCCTGTACCACAAAAAAGCTGTTTTGGGGAAAAGCTGTTCGTTGTCGGAGTGCGACTTACTAGTTGGACAAACCCCTTTGGAGCGTGATGTATTAGCGGCTGTCCTGCCGCTGAGCCGCACCCACGGAGAACATCGTACCACCGAGTCCGCCATCCAGAGGGCTCCGTGTGTGGGACAACGAAAGTGGATTGAGGACATGCACCCTTCCCGGAGCTCGTGTTGAGCCTGAATTGCATACATTGCAGGCGCTTCCATCAATGGCTGAAATAATTAACTACATCTCCCATAAGGCAACGCTACATTCATTCAGAATTATCCAATCATGGAAGGCGATATAGCTTAATAAGGAAGGTGTGGTGAATCAAGCGCCTTTGGACTTCATCTCCCTTTGAAAAAGAGGCAACTCGAAACGCGTCAGGGCCAAAGTTCGATGCTTCAATTGCGGAAAGCGTGTATGCCTGTACCACAATAAAGCTGTTTTGGGGAAAAGCTGTTCGTTGTCGGAGTGCGACTTACTAGTTGGACAAACCCCTTTGGAGCGTGATATATATATATATATATATATATATATATATATATATATATATATATATATATATATATGTTCCACCAACTGCCCAAAGCATTTCAGGACGCACGCTCAGCAGATTTCATACCATCCGGTTTATTTTCAAGGCAAACCGACCATTACAATTCGGAGTTCATTCCAATGCCGACGCGTTTCGAGGCAGGCAGCCTCTTCTTCATAGGCAGCTTGTAAGAAAGTTCACAGGGGGCTCTGCATGCATCATTATATATTCCCGCCCATCAGGGGCGTCGCTAAGTGCTTCTTACTTTATTGGTGCATGCTGGGATTGATAGTCAATTCCTAGAGCTGTAATGTTCCCTCAGTGGGTTCTGTGGTCTTTCACATTAAAGCAATATTTCTTATAGTAGGGTACCAAAGAGAATGTCGGTTTCATTAAGCCAAATCCACCGCTCTGCATATCTGGCGTGAAATGGTTTCCGCCGCAGTCTCACCCATTGCCACAAGGTTGGGGATGCTGCCGTCCTGCGTGGTTGAGCCACCGCGTTCTCATGTGTTCCACCAACTGCCCAAAGCATTTCAGGACGCACGCTCAGCAGATTTCATACCATCCGGTTTATTTTCAAGGCAAACCGACCATTACAATTCGGAGTTCATTCCAATGCCGACGCGTTTCGAGGCAGGCAGCCTCTTCTTCATAGGCAGCTTGTAAGAAAGTTCACAGGGGGCTCTGCATGCATCATTATATATTCCCGCCCATCAGGGGCGTCGCTAAGTGCTTCTTACTTTATTGGTGCATGCTGGGATTGATAGTCAATTCCTAGAGCTGTAATGTTCCCTCAGTGGGTTCTGTGGTCTTTCACATTAAAGCAATATTTCTTATAGTAGGGTACCAAAGAGAATGTCGGTTTCATTAAGCCAAATCCACCGCTCTGCATATCTGGCGTGAAATGGTTTCCGCCGCAGTCTCACCCATTGCCACAAGGTTGGGGATGGTGCCGTCCTGCGCGGTTGAGCCACCGCGTTCTC